>NC_051863.1:119224683-119419683 GCF_015732765.1 Culex quinquefasciatus | reverse complement strand
GTTTGATTTATTTTCTGGGACACGAAAAAAAGACCGTCCAAAGAACTTTTATCTGCTCAACATTTTCCGCTCGGTTTTACAGTCTCAAGTTGAAAATTTCTTTTACAGTGAGACGGAAAATTGTTTGGAAGAAAATTGGATTGATTTCTTTCGTTTTTCCCCCAATCAGAGCATTTTGCGGAGCCCGAGAGATGTACGCCATCCTTTTTGATCTGATCAAAGAGAACGCAAAGTTTGATGGGATATCTGTTTGGAAATCGAGAAAAAAAAAACGAAAAAGAAGGTAAGTCATCCCTTCAAAGTCCTTCTCGGAGTAAGGATTTGATTGGGAGGCAAGATGCTTGAAAATTGGAAACTGATTGATTCGGCCAATGAAATGTTTGAATAAATTTATTAACTGATTATGACGGATCGACGAAGAAGGTGATGTCTTTGGTCTACCGAGAAAAGCTTATTGACTTTATTGAAGTTGAAGGCTTTTAGGAAAAGGAAAATGTTATGGTTGAATTTATTCAAAGTGATTTAAAATTTGCGTATAGCTAACATGAAATCCAGGAGCATTAAGGATAGTTGTTTTGAATTTATTTCTGTAATTTTTCATTCTGAACTTGGAGACGGTGATTTTAGCGGATTGTATACTGGATGCCGTAATGTTTATGCAAAGTCCAAGTTGCTAAGGAATTGATTCTCAACACCATGACAACTGTATATTGCCGACAGCTCTCATGTCCACCGCACACCAGGGACAAGGATAGGGGATTTGGAAGACGAAAATTGCTGGTGCTCATCTCCACGGTGTCCTTAAGGGGCAACATACATGTAAATCAGCAAGAATGTCAAGGGCTGGTATGAGAACACATTTAAACTTTTTTCAAACTGTTTACAAGCATTGAAATAGACATTTTCATGTACCAACGCCGAGATATAGCTATTTGAAGATAGCTGATTCAAAAGACGAGTGCCACGATATCTCATCCTTGCTTTGACCAAATAAACACAAAATTCTGGTGAGCTGATCCTCGGTCCTAACCTGGTCGTTCGTAGCACCTAAAAGGACCTTATAAAAATAAGTTATGAATAAAAAAAATGGTGAAGACTCGCCTGACTGGTCTTGTGTGCATGACGAAGTCTGATTTTCAAAAAGTATATTCAAAAAAAAAATCAAAATATTTTTACGTCTCTTGTACAAAAAAAAAAAAACAGTTTTTCATTTTTTGTATTTTTTTTAAGTAAAATTTCAAAAAATATGGGATTCATGTACACGGGACATGTCTTGAGATTCTTCATCTTAAATTGCAGAGAAATTTGGTTCATCCCATTTCAAGATATTGTGGCACCCGTAGGTCAACCTGGTGATTCGAGAAAAATGCTCAGGAAATCTGACAGTTCGCTTTGCATGGCAAAATTTCAATCTTAAATCGTCAGTTACTCACTTCAATCATGAAATATGTTCAGGAGTGATTGAATATCATCTTTTTAGCAGATTTTATAAAATTTCTTTAATTTGAAATTATAAGATTTTCTACATGCAAGTAACCCCTTAAGTTAGTTTCGCTTGGAGTTGGATTGTTTTGAGAAGTTAATGGTCTGTTCTCATTTAATTTGGAACAATTTCAATTAAAAGTTACCGCAGCATGACGTCACTGTTAAACAATCCCCCATTCCCCCATTTTCACATTGTGTCACACCACCAGTGAGAACCGCGTATGGATGAATAAAAAAGAGATATCAAGAAATCAAGAAATCGTCGCTGTCGTGCTAATTTGTCGTTCGTGCATTTTGGGCCAAATTGAGTCAAGAACGCCATATTGTGCAGCTCACAATGCCCTATCTTTTGACCTTCACAGTTCCCCGAAATTCGATTTCAATCTTGAGATATTCAACGAAATCCGAAAAAAGATCGTTGCATTTTTGTCACTTTACATATGAGATAGTTTTAATCTTGTCGTGCTATCTTGTCACTTCCTGAAAATTTATGTAAGTGCGACAACTGGCCAAAGGGATTTTAGGTCAGAACGCGTTTGACGCAAGTACAAGTGAGACTACCGTAAACATTTGTAATTAGAACTCGGGACTCCAGCAACCAACATCAACCAATGTTCGGGACAATGCACAAAATGATTAGTCAATCAAAACGTTTTTTTATTGTTTACATTGCGTGCTTTCGTTTTTGTTTATTCAAGGTCAAATATTAAAACGCGTTTTTCTCGGAACGTCGAAATGGCGAGTGCGACAAGATAGCCCGACGACGTTGAAATGTTGGCGATGGTCGTAAAATGAGCCTTCACCTTTTCTAAGAGATGTTTTTTCACATTTGGATAAGGACTACACTGCCCATGTTCGCATAAATGTCCCATATGCAAAAACAGCAAGCTGAGAAAAACGCATTTGAAGTTTGTCCCACACATAAGGCTACGTGTTAAGTTTTCGCGAAAAAACTGGATTTCCTCCTGATTTCTAGAACAAAGTATTGGATGTTAGGGGAGAGTGGGGAGACTTGATCCCCTTTTTTGTATCGCACATAACTCTGTCAATTTCTCACAAAACTATGATCTTTTTGCATGAATTGAAAGCTTAAACATTCAACTATGTTTGGCTGATAAGGGTCTTTCATCAGATAAACTCTTCGAATCATGCCAAGCGTTTTAAAAAAATATTTTAAACCGGCATTTTCAAAATGTTGGGGGTAATTTGATCCCCCTTTTAACTTTGTATGGAGCGTGGACAATCGCCATACACCCCCTAAAGTGTCCACGTGGTTTATGGATGGTCCCTAAAGTGCACCGTTTGCAAGTTACAGCCATTTTTAGGCAACTTTTTTGAAAATACAGTGGACTCTCTCGTTGTCAATACTGAAGGGACCGTCGAGAGCGGGAGTTATCAAATTATAGAATGAAAAATCAAAGCAATCTATTTGAAGGGACTGAAAAAATTATTGACAGCTGGAGCAATATTGATATCGAGAAGATCGACAGCCAGAGAGTCCACTGTAGTCGCAGTTATTCATTTTTTTGAATAATTGCCCATGTTTGCTCACCTTTGAACAAATATTTTTGAAAAGCTGAGAAAATTTTCTATATTTTGCTGTTTTGAACTTTGTTGATAAGACTCAAAGTTGCTGAGATATTGCCATGCAAAGGTTTAAAAACTGGAAAATTTATGGTTTTTAAGTCTCACCCAAACAACCCACCATTTTCTAATGTCGATATCTCAGCAACTAATGGTCCGATTTTCAATGTTGAAATACGAAACGTGAAATTTTCCGATCTTTTCGAAAACAATATATTTTTAAAATCAAGACTAACATTTCAAAAGGGTGTTATATTTAATGCTTGGCCCTTTTGAAATGTTAGTCTTGGATTAAAAAAGAATATCTGGGTCAGGGTTACCAAGACAAAATTGGAAAAACTGGCAAAGCATCGATAAACAATCTGGACAAATCTGGCAGACGAAAATCTAACCATTCTCAATGGTGAAGGGGAGGGACGATATGAATTTATTCAAAATTTGTAGAATTCAGATGGTTTAATTGATTTTATGACCTCAACAATGTCTTAATAACATTCACTCTAAGAAAAACTCGTTCTATTTTGTTTATTTTTCAATTAAAATGTTTAAAGAAAAACTCGTTCTATTTTGTTTATTTTTCAATTAAAATCGTTAATTTTACTCAAAAAGTTGTTCAAAATTGGCATAATGTGAAAAATTTGGCAAAATCGGTCAACATCTGGAAGTGAGAAGGATGAATCTTTATTCTGACTGACACTTGAAAAAACTGGCATTCCCAGATTTATCTGGCAACCAGGCAACCCTGCTTCGGATAAACGAGGCATCTGATAATCGAGTCTGTTTTTAATTTTTGGCAGTTTTCACATTTTGTCGTTGTCGTGCTATCTTGTCGCACGTGTATTTTAGGCCAAATTGGGTTAAGAACGCCATTTTGTGCAACTCTCAATTCCTCACCTTTTGATCTTCACAGATCCCAAAAATCCGACATAATATTTTTGCAATCTTTTTCAAGATAATTGTAGATTGGAACAAAATGAACAAGATTGCAAAAATACTATGTCAGTTTAGAGAAATCGAAGAAATACAAAGTGTAACGTCTGGAAAATACTCCTAATAAAACATTTGTTACAATATTCACTAGTAAAAACCTTGCATAATATTACTAGTTTTCAAACCTAAAATTGTTGAACTCCACACTATTTTAGTTTCATGACTTTTCCATATAGCCATTGCATAAATTTTAGTCCTCAGGCTGGAACCCAAAAAACTACTCCCTCAAACTAGCAAAAACTAGCTTCCAAAACGAATACAGCAAAAGTTCTCACCCAGCGCGCGCACATCATAAATCGAGCGAAACATTCATAATGTTTATGCAAAAAGCTTGTTCTACCAACAACCCGGTTGGAACCTTTTTTGCCCCGCGGAAGTACCACTACCATGGTTTCACACTCCCCACTACTCTCTATTCCGAGACCGACTGCTGCTTTCATTGTGAAGTCGAGGTGTGAAAACCGTGTGCGATGCTGCAATTTCCTGCCTCTAAACAGAACTCACCTGGATTTTCGGCAGAAAACTACCTTCTCGAGCAGAGTCTGTCTGCGCTGGGACAATTTTCATCATCCAGTCTGGTCCTGGTCCAGGTTTGCCGTTGCCAACGGTGATGTCCCGGGTTTTCTATGGTGCTTGCTGTTGTTGTTGTTCTGCATACCACCCCTTTTCTGGGAGCTGGGCTTGACCAGGTAGGAATCGACCGTAGAATTTCACCACGTGCGTCCTCATCTCCGGGAGTGATGTGTTTGCGACGTGGGCCCTGATGGGACACCCGGCCGGTGTGTGTGTGTGGTGCGAATGGCACCCAAGGGTGCCGTTTTGCCCAAACCGGATGCCGTGCCGACCGATTCCTTTGGAACATGGGTGTACTAGGGCAACACGGCAGCGTGGAAGCGAATCAAACTGACCTGGTTGATGGAGAGAGTAAGCACACGGTAGTGAAAGTTTTCCTGGCATGGATTAACTGGAGAGTTGACTTATTTTTGCCTTCCTCACTGAGGTAAGGCTATAATCCTGCTCTAAAAATGAACTTTCTATTAAAAGCTCCTAGACCCACCTTCATGAATACATATCGACTCAGAATCGAAAACTGAACAAATGTCTGTGTGTGTGTATGTGTGTGTGTATGTGTGTGTGTATGTGTGTGTGTATGTGTGTGTGTATGTGTGTGTGTATGTGTGTATGTATGTATGTGACCAAAATTCTCACTGAGTTTTCTCAGCACTGGCTGAACCGATTTTGATCGAACCAGTTGCATTCGACTTGGTTTAGGGTCCCATACATCGCTATTGAATTGTTTGAAGTTTCGATAAGTAGTTCAAAAGTTATGTATAAAAATGTGTTTTCACAAATACCCGGATCTCACTTAAATGTATGTAAACTATGTCCGGATCCATCATCCAACCCATCGTTGGTTAGGTAATTGAAAGGCCTTTCCAATGAGTCCAAAACATTGGAGATCTGGCAACCCTGTCTCGAGTTATGACCACTTAAGTGATATTTATGTACTTTTTTGAAGCCGGATCTCACTTAAATGTATGTAAACTATGTCCGGATCCATCATCCAACCCATCGTTGGTTAGGTAATTGAAAGGACTTTCCAATGAGTCCAAAACATTGAAGATCTGGCAACCCTGTCTCGAGTTATGACCACTTAAGTGATATTTATGTACTTTTTTGAAGCCGGATCTCACTTAAATGTATGTAAACTATGTCCGGATCCATCATCTGATCCATCGTTGGTCAGGTAATTGAAAGGACTTTCCAATGAGTCCAAAACATTGAAGATCTGGCAACCCTGTCTCGAGTTATGACCACTTAAGTGATATTTATGTACTTTTTTGAAGCCGGATCTCACTTAAATGTATGTAAACTATGTCCGGATCCATCATCCAACCCATCGTTGGTTAGGTAATTGAAAGGACTTTCCAATGAGTCCAAAACATTGAAGATCTGGCAACCCTGTCTCGAGTTATGACCACTTAAGTGATATTTATGTACTTTTTTGAAGCCGGATCTCACTTAAATGTATGTAAACTATGTCCGGATCCATCATCCGATCCATCGTTGGTTAGGTAATTGAAAGGATTTTCCAATGAGTCCAAAACATTGAAGATCTGGCAACCCTGTCTCGAGTTATGACCACTTAAGTGATATTTATGTACTTTTTTGAAGCCGGATCTCACTTAAATGTATGTAAACTATGTCCGGATCCATCATCCGATCCATCGTTGGTCAGGTAATTGAAAGGACTTTCCAATGAGTCCAAAACATTGAAGATCTGGCAACCCTGTCTCGAGTTATGACCACTTAAGTGATATTTATGTACTTTTTTGAAGCCGGATCTCACTTAAATGTATGTAAACTATGTCCGGATCCATCATCCGATCCATCGTTGGTCAGGTAATTGAAAGGACTTTCCAATGAGTCCAAAACATTGAAGATCTGGCAACCTTGTCTCGAGTTATGACCACTTAAGTGATATTTATGTACTTTTTTGAAGCCGGATTTTTTCCGGGAAATCCCGGGAATTCCCGGGATTTTTTTTCCCGGGACGGGAAATTGGACGCTCTAGGTAATTGAAAGGCCTTTCCAATGAGTCCAAAGCATTGAAGAACTGACAACCCTGTATCGAGTTATCACCACATAAGTTATACATTGTGTTCTTTTTTTCTGGATCTAAAAAAATGATGAAACCACTCATATACCCATTTTTGGTAAAAATTGAGGAAGGCATCAACCACATAGGTGGATTAAGTTAGTTTTTTTAAATTTAAAATGGTATAAGGTATATTTCGCTTTAATTAAAAACATGAATTTAGCAACAAACTTCAAGTTTTAATTCCTCTTGCCAAATTCTGATTGAAACGAGTTGCTTCATTGTTTTTTTTTAGTGAACGACATAATTTATTCTCTTCCAAATCCTAACATTCAATAGACTTCAGCTTCATGTACTTCCTTGCAACTCTGCACACCGTATCGTTGGCCTCCAGCAGCTGCTGCTTCAGCTCGATATTTTGCTCGGCAATTTTTTCCTGAAAATAATGCGCAACCCCGAAACGAATTATTGATTACTTCCTTCGAAGCCCCGGCCAAAATTTCCCATTTGCTGCCACCTACCACAAGACAGGACAGCTCGTTAATTTTGCTCCGGTAGGAATCAATTTCCCGGAGAAATTTGTCCCGCTCCCGGCAGTGCCGGTTCCGTTCCTCGTCCCGCTGCGCCTCCGCGAGGGCCGCTTCGGTTTTTGCCTGGTTCAGCTCGTCCAGCAGTCGATACTTTTCCGCCACGGTTTCGGTGATTGCTTCCTGCAAGTGGGAAAACACAGAACAAAAAATTGTCACGAGCTTCCGGTTGACCTTGGTACGTACCTGCATGTTGTTGTTGATGACGGCCGAATCGGACAGCGAGTTTTGCAGTGACCACACTTTGGCCTTCAGCTGGACGACCGCCGACGCGGACACGGGACCGCTGTTGCTGCTGTTGTCCTCCTGGGGGACATGACCTGTCGGGTTGTCAGCGGTGCCATCACCAACGTTGGCGTTTGTTTGAGGACTGCCGGTTTTACTTTTGACCGGTCGATATTGCTTGGATTTGTTGAAAATTTGACAAAAACATGGCATCTTTCGGCCGGAGGTCATTAAGGCAGGACTGCTTGGATTAAAAAGGCTTTCTAGTCAGAAATTAACCAACACATTCAAAGTATATTTACATGGCAGCTGGACGTTTGTTTGCATCAGATTTCCTATCTCTTTCTAGCAAAAGTTTTTTGTCCAGCTGTTTTTTTTACTGACCGCCTGATATGTCAGCCAACATACTTCGCAGGGCTGTGACAGTTACAGCTCGATCAATGTTTGCATCAGGACACTGTGTCGTGGAGTTCGTAATTTTTGAGTTTAATTATATTTTTTTCACTGGGCCTAGAAAACCTTATACCTGGGTCTTCTACACAGTTAGACTAGAGAGCCTATATGGAGAGGCGAAATGGGTTCCAATCAAACTGTCAAATCGGGGTTTCAATCCAACAAAAAGACCATGAAAGAAAAAAAGTCGGAATCAATTTAAAATAATGTTGGCCAAAAAACGAGATTTATAACATTCACAAGCATTGTAAAACTGTTGTTAATATTAATCTGGTAGTTTTTGTTATGATTGTGCTTGTTCGGTACATGAAACGTGTCAGCACATCCTGTAAAACATCCTGTAAGAAAATCCGGTAATTCTGTGTCGACGAATTCGACAACATTGATATGTTTCCAAAACCGTATTTTTTTTTAAATTTGACCGACAATGTTGTCGATTTTTAAAACATTTCTGGAGTTTTTTTTGAAAAGGTCCAATAAACCAAATTTTCAGTTTTTGCTTTTTGGGTGTTTTATAATACCCCTGGCTCAAGGCGGTTTCAAAAACACTCAAAACGCAAAAATTGGAAATTTGGTTTATTGGACCTTTTAAAAAAAAATTCCAGATTTGCATTTTTTTTGCCTTCCTCACTGAGGTAAGGCTATAATCCTGCTCTAAAAATGAACTTTTTATGTGGAGTTTTTGCCTTCCTCACTGAGGTAAGGCTATAATCCTGCTCTAAAAATGAACTTTTTATTAAAAGCTCAAAGACCCACCTTCATGTATACATATCGACTCAGAATCGAAAACTGAACAAATGTCTGTGTGTGTGTATGTGTGTGTGTATGTGTGTGTGTATGTGTGTGTGTATGTGTGTGTGTATGTATGTATGTGACCAAAATTCTCACTGAGTTTTCTCAGCACTGGCTGAACCAATTTTGACCAAACCAGTTGCATTCGACTTGGTTTAGGGTCCCATACATCGCTATTGAATTGTTTGAAGTTTCGATAACTAGTTCAAAAGTTATGTATAAAAATGTGTTTTCACATATATCCGGATCTCATTTATATGCATGTAAATGATGTCCGGATCCATCATCCGACCCATCGTTGGTTAGGTAATCAAGAGAACTTTCCAACAAGTCCACAACATTGAAGATCTGGCAACCCTGTCTCGAGTTATGACCACTTAAGTGATATTTATGTACTTTTTTGAAGCCGGATCTCACTTAAATGTATGTAAATTATTTCCGGATCCATCATTCAACATTGGTGAGGTAATCAAGAGACCTTTCCAACAAGTCCACAACATTGAAGAACTGGCAACCCTGTCTCGAGTTATGACCACTTAAGTGATATTTATGTACTTTTTTGAAGCCGGATCTCACTTAAATGTATGTAAACGATATCCGGATCCATCATCCGACCCATCGTTGGTTAGGTAATTGAAAGACCTTTCCAACAAGTCCACAACATTGAAGATCTGGCAACCCTGTCTCGAGTTATGACCACTTAAGTGATATTTATGTGCTTTTTTGAAGCCGGATCTCACTTAAATGTATGTAAACGATATCCGGATCCATCATCCGACCCATCGTTGGTTAGGTAATTGAAAGACCTTTCCAACAAGTCCACAACATTGAAGATTTGGCAACCCTGTCTCGAGTTATGACCACTTAAGTGATATTTATGTACTTTTTTGAAGCCGGATCTCACTTAAATGTATGTAAATTATGTCCGGATCCATCATTCAACATTGGTGAGGTAATCAAGAGACCTTTCCAACAAGTCCACAACATTGAAGAACTGGCAACCCTGTCTCGAGTTATGACCACTTAAGTGATATTTATGTACTTTTTTGAAGCCGGATCTCAATTAAGTGGATGTAAACGATGTCCGGATCCATCATCCGACCCATCGTTAGTTAGATAATCAAAAGACCTTTCCAACAAGTCCACAACATTGAAGATCTGGCAACCCTGTCTCGAGTTATGACCACTTAAGTGATATTTATGTACTTTTTTGAAGCCGGATCTCACTCAAATGTATGTAAACTATGTCCGGATCCATCATCCGACCCATCGTTAGTTAGGTAATCGAGAGACCTTTCCAAAAAGTTCACAACATTGAAGATCTGGCAACCCTGTCTCGAGTTATGACCACTTAAGTGATATTTATGTGCTTTTTTGAAGCCGGATCTCACTTAAATGTATGTAAATTATGTCCGGATCCATCATTCAACATTGGTGAGGTAATCAAGAGACCTTTCCAACAAGTCCACAACATTGAAGATCTGGCAACCCTGTCTCGAGTTATGACCACTTAAGTGATATTTATGTGCTTTTTTGAAGCCGGATCTCACTTAAATGTATGTAAACGATATCCGGATCCATCATCCGACCCATCGTTGGTTAGGTAATCAAGAGACCTTTCCAACGAGTCCACATAATAGAAAATCTGGCAACCCTGTTTCGAGTTATGACCACTTAAGTGATATTTATGTACTTTTTTGAAGCCGGATCTCACTTAAATGCATGTAAACGATGTCCGGATCCATCATCCGACCCATCGTTGGTTAGGTAATCAAGAGACCTTTCCAACGAGTCCACATAATAGAAAATCTGGCAACCCTGTTTCGAGTTATGACCACTTAAGTTATATCTGTGTACTTATTTTCTGGATCTAAAAAAATAGCTGAAATATGTGTCAAAACCACTCATAATACCCATTGTTGGTAACAAGTGAGGAAGGCATCAACCACATAGGAGGATTAAGTCTTTTTTTGTTGAAATTTCCAGAAAATGTATTTGTATTCAATCTGGTTTATTTCACTGGATTTCGTTTCGTCGACTAGAAATTTTTCTGGACTACATACTTTTTTTGCTAACTAGAAAATTATTAAAATTATATTATATGTTCTAAAAAAATAACAAAAATTCGAGAAGCAACAGAAATTAATCTGTCATAAGTTTTTTTAAAGGAATTTTAGCAAATTTAGAAGTTTTTTTTTTGAATTATGAATTATTTGAAAATTCTCCTCCAAAGAAGAACACGAATGTAAAAAAATCAAAGCCAACTTTGTTTTATATTACTGGGAAAAACTAAAGAAAGGCATTTTTTTAACAATCTTTCAAAAAGGAAAAGATCGAAGACGACTTTTTTGTGTTTGATTACTGTTTGATAACCAATACTAGGGCCCACGCCTGCAAAATGTTTCCAACCCAGCGTACACATGAAGCAAACCAAAATGTCAGTTCACTGCTAGCATGTGACTGTAAGCCTACTGTGTCCGTTCAACCACTGCCGCCTGACTCACCCAGTGTCTTGCGAACCTTCGTGGTGAACGGACACTAGAGCTGCGGTATTTTTTACTACCTAAGCTCAGAGTTATTTCAAAACAAAATTCACAGTCTTTTTAAAGACTACCTGAGTTATTTTCCCAAATTCTAAACAGTCTTTTCAAGACTAACCCCACCTGAAATTTTTGTTGTATTTTACAAACGAAGCCATCTTTTTAAGAGAACTTTGCTTGCAAAATGCGTCAAAACAAAGGTAAACGCAAATCTTCTGAAGATTTGATCGTTACGTCGGTGAAGCGTTTGAACGCTAAACCGGCTAACGGAAACAGAAAAGAAAACAGCCTCTTCTGAGGTCTGATTCTGATTCTGAATGTGAGGTCAATCCTCCAATTCCATTGACAAACAGTTTCGGTGTTTTATCCGAAACTGATGACAAGGAACCTTCTCCTCGTACTGAGCCTTCTGCCGTCGAGAAACGAGTAAAGGCTCCGCCAATTGTAGTGACTTCCGTCTCCGATTTGGCCAGCTTTCGAACGCAACTGAAGAATTGCAAGGAAACTTGCAATTTGAAAGTTTCGTTCCAGCTTGGTCGAAGAGGAGAATGTCGCTTGTTGACGGAATCTTTACAAGATCACCAAACTTTTGTTGGTTATTTGAAAACCACAAACACAATTTCTACACGTATGAGACCAAGAATGCTCGGCCATTCAAGGCGGTCTTGAAAGGTCTCTCCAACGACTTGTCGGTGGATGAGATCAAAAACGAACTTAAGGTGTTGCTTGGCTTTGCCCCATCCCAAGTAATACCAATGAAGAAAAAATCAAACGGGAATATTTCTCGCTTTGGTTTGACTTCACAATTTTATCTGATTCATTTCAACAGAAATGAAATCAACAATTTGAAACTTTTGGACAAAGTTCAGTTTTTGTTCCATGTACGGGTAAAGTGGGAGCATTTTAAGAAACATGGCGGTAATGGCCAGAATCTGACCCAGTGCCGGCGTTGCCAGGCATTCGGTCACGGTACTGATCATTGCGCCATGGTTCCAAAATGCATGGTTTGCGGGGATTCTTCTCACGACAAGGACAATTGTCCCGTGAAAGAAGTCACCCAATTTAAATGTGCAAATTGTGGTGGAAATCACAAATCAAATTTTGGGATTGCCCCATCAGAAAAAGGTTTTGGATTCTCGTGCTAAGCATCAGCCGAAATCCAAACCGAAATTTTCTCAAAGTCAGGTTGTACCTGCATCTTTAAATCAAACGTTCGTGCTGTCTCACTCGAACAATTCTAGAAATACCCCTACCGTGGAAAAGTTAGGTAACAACAATGGCATTTCTTATGCTAACGTCGTTTCGGGTTCGGGTTCATCCACGAATTTTAAATCCTCTACCAATCTTTCTGAAATTGGGCAGGTACCTCAAATCTCATTTGAAAATTTTTCTGCTGGCAACGCTTTGGGATCTTCTGATCTCGGCGATGTTACGTTTGAAAAATGACTTTTTGCAAAACTCACTGTTTGGTTTGATTCAAACAATGAGTAATGCTACATCCATGATGGAAGCAATCCAGATTGGATTAAAATTTGCGAATGATGTTGTTCTTACCCTGAAGTTTAATCATGGATCTAAGTAATTCCATCAATATTATGAATTTTAATGCTCGCTCTTTAAAAGCGAAAGAAAATGAATTTTTCAACTTTTACGAGTTCATAACGTGCATGTTGCTGTTATAACCGAAACATTTTTAAAAACTGGCACTTATTTGAAAAGTGATCCAGATTATAAAGTTATAACTAATAACCGAATGAATCGAAATGGCGGTGGAGTTGCAATAGTTATCCACCGTAGTATGACTTATAGCACGTTACGTGACTTTAAGTTAAAAGTTATTGAAAGTTTGGGCATTGAACTTGAAACTTCTTTTGGGAAAATTATGATTGCAGCTGCATATTTGCCATTCCAATGCACTGGGGAAAATAAAAATTATTTCAAAGGGGATTTGAATAAACTTACTCGGCATAGATCTCGATTTTTGATCATCGGTGATTTTAATGCCAAACACCAATCTTGGAATAATTCAAAAGTAAATTCCAATGGTAAAATTCTATTCAGAGATTGCACTTCTGGTCTTTATTCGGTTTTATACCCGAATGGGCCAACTTGCTTTTCTTCTGTTAGAAATCCATCAACAATTGATTTGGTTTTGACAAATCAAAGTCAGTATTGTGGTCCTTTAGTGACTCATGCTGATTTTGATTCTGATCACCTTCCAGTAACTTTTTCACTTTCTCATGAAGCAGTTACCAGACCCAATAGTTCTGTGTTTAATTACCACAAAGCTAATTGGGACAGGTATCAGCATCATATTGAGAATAATTTAAATCATGATTTTGTTTTAGAAACCAAAGCTGATATTGATTCAGCCTTGGAATCTTTAACTAATGCAATTTTGGATGCTAGGAATATTGCTATTCCTAAAGTCCAAGTCAAATTTGATTCTCCCATTATTGATGACGATCTTCAGCTTCTGATTCGTCTGAAAATGTTCGCCGAAGACAGTATCAACGTTCTCGTGATCCTGCACTGAAGCGAATTCAAAAGATTTGCAAAAGGTTATTGACCACAGATTCACTCTCCTGCGAAATGAAAAGTTCGCAAGAGATGTCGAACAAATTAAACCTTATTCCAAACCTTTTGGAAACTTTCAAAGGTTCTTAAGAAACCTCAAAACCCATCCCTTCTTTAAAAGATGGTGATAATATTCTATTAACTAATGGGGAAAAAGCTCAAAAACTTGCTCAGCAGTTTGAGAGTGCTCATAATTTCAACTTGAATGTTTTGAGTCCTATTGAAAATCAAATTTCAATAGAATTTCAGAATATTGTTGAACAAGAATTTTCATCAGATGAAGTTTTTAATACGGATCTGAATGAAATAAAATCTATTATCAAAAATTTAAAAATATGAAAGCCCCTGGTGAGGATGGCATTTTTACATTTTAATTAAAAATTACCAGAAGCAACTTTAAGTTGCTTGGTCAAAATTTTCAACAAATGTTTTGATTTGGCATATTTTCCCAGTAGTTGGAAAAATGCCAAAGTAATTCCGATTTTGAAACCGGATAAAAATCCTGCTGAAGCCTCAAGCTATCGGCCCATTAGTTTGCTTTCATCTATTAGTAAATTATTCGAAAGAATAATTCTTAATAGAATGATGACGCACATTAATGAAAATTCAATTTTCGCTGATGAGCAGTTTGGATTTCGCCTTGGGCATTCAACTACTCATCAGTTGTTGAGAGTTTCAAATTTAATTCGAAGCAACAAATCTGAGGGCTATTCTACTGGCGCTGCTCTTCTAGACATAGAAAAAGCATTTGACAGTGTTTGGCATAAAGGTTTGATTGCGAAATTGAAAAGGTTTAATTTTCCGATTTATATCGTGAAAATTATTCAAAATTATTTGACGGATCGTACTCTGCAGGTATGTTATCAGAATAGCAAATCTGATCAACTACCTGTACGTGCTGGCGTCCCTCAAGGAAGCATTTTGGGTCCAATTTTATACAATATTTTTACTTCTGACTTGCCTGATTTGCCCCAGGATGTCAGAAATCACTTTTGCTGATGACACAAGCATCTCCGCCAAAGGCAGAAGCCTTCGTGTCATCACAAGAAGATTACAAAAGCTTGGATATTTTCAATTCTTATTTGAAAGAATGGAAAATTACTCCAAATGCTGCAAAACTCAACTTATTATTTTCCCTCACAAACCAAGGGCTGATTTTCTTAAACCAAAAGTCATCACATTATAAAGATGAATGAGGTAAATTTAAAGTGGGAGGATCAAGTGAAATATCTTGGACTTGGTTTTGACAAAAACCTTACTTACAAGGATCACATTGAAAGTATCCAGGTTAAATGTAACAAATATATTAAATGTTTGTATCCACTTATAAACAGGAATTCTAGACTTTGTCTCAAGAATAAACTGTTAATTTATAAACAAATTTTCAGACCTGCCATGCTTTATGCTGTGCCGATCTGGACAAGCTGTTGCTTAACCAGGAAGAAAAACTTCAGAGGATTCAGAACAAAATTCTGAAAATGATTCTGAAACTTCCTCCCTGGTTCAGCACCAGTGAACTTCATCAATTAGCCGAAGTTGACACTTTGGATGTTATGTCCAATAAGATAATTGATGCATTTCGACAAAAATCATTGCAGTCTTCAGCTGCATTGATCCGCTCTTTATATAGTTTATAAGTTAGTTTTAAGGTATCCCTTTTCCCTTTTGTACATGTAGGACCTCCTACATTTGAAATCACTGAATAGCGAAAGCTACAATATTTCATGAATAAATGAAAGTTGCTAGTATTTAAAATTGAGGTGAAAAGTCATCGTTTGTGATTGGACACTCAATAATATTTTAACTGAATGAATGTACATGGAAAAGAAATTTGAATAAATATAAATTAAAAAAAAAAAAAAAAAAACTGCCGCCTGACTCGTGCCGGTCGTCTGCTGGAGAATGAGAGACGTGAAAAATTGAGCTACACTCACTCAATTCGTGTCGTATGACTGACTCGTAAAATCCTCTCTATACACGATTTTGACTATTTTTAAACAATTGAATGGTTCTAGACTGTGCAAAACACTTAAAACAACCATAACTTATATTCAAAATTACATTTCCACGCATAAATACCAACTTTTTGTGTAAAAACATGTTTCTTTATGTGTGTGCGTGCAACGTCGAATGAGCGTTGGTCGACTACTGCCACGCATTGCAGCTGCTCAGTGAGCTAGGGCTCTCACGACTGAGTCGGGTTTGTTTATGTCACGGTTTTGCGGTTCAGTGAATGGATCTGAAAAAAATCGTGTTTGCGTCGCAGATTTTCGCGTCAGGACCCCTGACATTTTCAGCTCTGCTAGGGCCGCTGCAAATATTTTTTTGAAGTTTATTTCGGGATCGAGAAGGGAGAGGGCGGGGGGGGGGGGAGGGCAAAAACATAAAAATATTAAAAATTGAAATAACAAGCCATGGTCTCAACATTTGAATGAAAAAAGTGTTTTAAAGTGTATTTTACACCTGCCCAGTTGTTTTGCAATCATTAGTTTTCAAAATATCCAATTATTGAAGAAATTTTTTTTCGCCGAAAAAAAAAATTTTGCGGTGCTGTACATTGGAATTCCACAAAAATTGAAAATATTTTTGATCGACTCCAGACATGCTAAATATGATTTTAAACGCAGGAAAATGCAATTGTAATAGTTTTCCGTTATACTTCTATTTCTTATTATTTTTTTAAAATGTTGATGTTGTTGAAAAAATATTTTTTTGCCCCCTGAGTTTTTGAACCAATTTTGAAGACCCCCCCCCCCCCGACATCAACTTTTAAAAATATTTGCAACGGCCTAAGTATAAATAGCTAAATGGGAAGTGAGCAAGCATGTTGCTGACAAAATTATTACATTTTTTTTAAATACCGTTGTCAACGATGACATTGGATATGTTTGATCCAATCTCACCTCCAGACTCAATGGCACCCCTATAGGATGACTATAGTTAGAATAACCTGTCAAACATACGAGAATTTTCCTTATTAACGTTCTCCGTAGTTCGAAGAGAAAATAACGTTTGAATAATCATAACAACAATTTAGATTTCAGATGAACGAAAAAACATAATGGTTTACATCGATTTTTTCATAAACATGCAAATAAGAAAAAAAATAATTTGGACACCTTGCTCTGCCACGGGATGTATAGATATTTTAAATGAATGTTGATGGCACCAGAGGATATTAGAAGTCAAATTTGATTTGATATCATACATTTCGATAAATTTTGATAAAAAAACCCATGTTCAACGCAAAATCTTAAAGGTTTCCAGATTACCCGCACATTCTTTTGTCGGGGTAATATGGTCACCCCTATGGAGTAATTTGGACATGCTTTGTGGGGTAATATGGACACCTTTTGTGGGGTAATTTGAACACCTTTTGTGGGGTAATTTGAGCACATTTTGAAGAATAAGTTTAACACTTGATTTTTTAAGCATGTTTTTCGTCTTTCTCTTGTAATTGTTTTATATTTTAATAATATGTTTTTTGCTGACATCTAAATTTATCTAAATTTCTTTAAAAACCCAACCAATCAAGATTCTTTTTTTTTCCTGACAGGTAAAAAAGGTCTTTTAAATACGTCCTAATTACCCAAGAAGACATGTTCAAATTACTGCATGGCCTGTTCTATCAAAAATTGCAATTTTTGAAGATAAAAATGGATACAATGCACAAAATTTATACGTACATATCTCAGGCATCGTCCAACCAACCCTCTTGAACAAAAATTGTCAACTTTATTGCCATAGAATCCCTGCAAAACCTTATTTTCCAACCCTCAAATACTAGAACTTAAGGCAGTGCCAACCAGCCTTCGGAAACATTTACATATTATACCAAAACTAATTAAGCTATTTCAACTTTTTTAGTTTGTCCATAATCCTATGCAATTACTGATACTAGTCTAATCACTTGAGCTGCCGATTTCACTTTATATTACCTGTGCAACCAAAAGCACATTTTGGCTGCTGTATTTTGCAATACTTATACCAAAATTTGGTATTTATTGCCCTTTTTAGTGCAGCAATTGCAATTAGTGAAAAATACCAAAATTATATTAAAATGCTCCATATGCAACAGCAAAATCTACTCACCTGATGATTCCATGTTGTTCTCAGTGTTCTCGCGAATACATTTGTCATTGATGAACGGCTTATCATTGAAGATCTTGAAGCTGCTGAAAAACAACAATATTGAAAAACAAATGTTTTAAAATGAAACTGGATTCAAGTCACTAAAAACACAATAATATTATAGTTTGACTCGTTAATCAAGATTTTTTATTATCTTGACTTAGGGACATTTCAAAGATTTCAAATTTTTTTAGTGTTAAAAGTGTTTTTTAAGACTTTTAATTTTAAAAGTCTTTTTTAACACTTTTGGGTTTCAAGTAATTTTAGCAAAAAAATAATGTCAAAATTGGTCAATATTTTCTCATATTTTCAGAAGAATTTAATAAAATACTGTAATACTAAAATAATACCAAACTGTAGTTTTCTAATTTTGAAAATTTTCCGCAATTTCAAATCATTTCTTTAGGGGGTTTATAAAAAAAACATTGTTCAAAATTTTAATTTTCCCATTGTTTCAGAGAAATTTGATAAAATACTGTGATACCAAAACAGTATCAAAATTTGGTGTCCGATCATTGACAAATTCTGCAATTTTGCAATATCAAAACAGTTCCTTAAATTAATATGATACCACATTATGCTCTTGCATAATCCTTAAGACAAATTTGAAAGGGTTAAGGAATACCAACATTTTGTATTGATACCAGAGAATGGTGGTACGCATTTATCTTGTTTTGTACCCATGCTCGGGAATTCATAATATTTTTATTTACGATAGTTTTTTTTGGCCATGTACTATCTAAAAAACAATACCAAAATAAACAAATATTCTTCAACGTCAGTAAGCACATTTAATTGCAAACAAGCAAGCAAATCACTAATACTAAACCAATTCAATTGAAAATTGCTCCGATCTAGTACGAACCACCGCGTACGGTCATTCATTCTGCCTCTTGAACACATCCAATAATGTTTCACCCAGGCAAATCGAGCGGCAACACACCAGCGAGTTGAGCTGGTCAGTTCGAGGCAAAACTCTGCCGATCTCGAAACCAGTGAAATGTTGCTTTATTCACTCACTTAATTGCTGCTCGTTTTTGGAACTGACACATTTCAAGCCGGCTGGCTGCCTTTGCCGGGGTGCTTTTCTGTGGCTTGAATCACGTGCACAAAATCTGTGCCCTGATGGAAGATTAAATCCCGACATTTCCGGAAGCTGGACAGAATTTTCAAATTTTGAAACATGACAATGGAAGTTTAATCTATCAACGCGGCATTAGTTCTAGAAGGAAGGCTTCACCGGGTACCCAACTTTTGGTAGACACGGGACCAAACTCCACAGTAAACAATGGAGCTATGTTTAGAGGAGGAGTGCACTTTTGGCTTATTATTTTAGTTTGATCTAGCAAAGTCTTTGACTCTTAAAATTTATTTTATTAGAATTTTGAAAAAAAAGTTTTCCTTTCGAGCGTTCGAATTCCAACGCCAAGTGCAAAACGTATGTCACCACAGGAGAGGCCATACTTTCCGGTACGTCGGCCACGTGCCCATTCCGGACAATATCGCAAATATGGGACGGATTAGGAAGATGTATCATTGTTCCGAAAGTTTCACAATTTCCCCCACCCCTTTTGAGACCGCTTCAACTCATTGCAAAAAGGACCTCCAACAAACCCAGCTAGAGCCAGCGTACAGCCAGAACAAACATAACCTAGAAACCACCCCGAAAGAACAACAACAATGTGTCCCATATGCCAGGGCCCAACTTGCCTCCAACAATGCGATATGATATGCTCTGAATACTGTTTTGACTGTAGACAGACAGACAGACGCACTGCCAGATTGTGGATTGTGGAGAAAAGCCCTCGGAATGTGGGACGTCTGCTGGGACGATGGGTTTTCCAGCCTGGCGCCACCATTATCATGGCGCAAATCCTGAAAAATGTCACTCCGGGTGAGAATCTGGTTTTGTGCTGATAATAATGGGTTTGGTTTAATTTACTCGTTTCAACTTCTCTGGCAGCGCATGATGAACGTATGGAATTTGGCTGACCTTTTTCTAGTTGATGGCAATGAACGTTTTCAGATTCTAGCTTCAAACGATTTTTTAAAGAATTCGGTTGACTAAAAAGTATCGAATTCGTTAAAATCTTACTTATTTTATTTGTTGTTCGATTGTTATTCATTATCATTCATCGTTCATTATTGTTCACTAATGGTAATCCTTCAACCGATTTTCGGTTCAATCAAGCTTATTTTCAAAAATGGGTTATCGATTTTTCAACTACTAATTAATGTAAATAAATATTTTTTGTTTTATGTTTTATGTTTTATGTTTTATGTTTTATGTTTTATGTTTTATGTTTTATGTTTTATGTTTTATGTTTTATGTTTTATGTTTTATGTTTTATGTTTTATGTTTTATGTTTTATGTTTTATGTTTTATGTTTAATGTTTTATGTTTTATGTTTTATGTTTTATGTTTTATGTTTTATGTTTTATGTTTTATGTTTTATGTTTTATGTTTTATGTTTTATGTTTTATGTTTTATGTTTTATGTTTTATGTTTTATGTTTTATGTTTTATGTTTTATGTTTTATGTTTTATGTTTTATGTTTTATGTTTTATGTTTTATGTTTTATGTCTTATGTTTTATGTTTTATGTTTTATGTTTTATGTTTTATGTTTTATGTTTTATGTCTTATGTTTATGTCTTTATGTTTATGTCTTATGTTTTATGTCTTATGTTTATGTCTTTATGTCTTTATGTCTTATGTTTTATGTTTTATGTTTTATGTTTTATGTTTTATGTTTTATGTTTTATGTTTTATGTTTTATGTTTTATGTTTTATGTTTTAATGTTTTAATGTTTTAATGTTTTAATGTTTTAATGTTTTAATGTTTTAATGTTTTAATGTTTTAATGTTTTAATGTTTTAATGTTTTAATGTTTTAATGTTTTAATGTTTTAATGTTTTAATGTTTTAATGTTTTAATGTTTTAATGTTTTAATGTTTTAATGTTTTAATGTTTTAATGTTTTAATGTTTTAATGTTTTAATGTTTTAATGTTTTAATGTTTTAATGTTTTAATGTTTTAATGTTTTAATGTTTTAATGTTTTAATGTTTTAATGTTTTAATGTTTTAATGTTTTAATGTTTTAATGTTTTAATGTTTTAATGTTTTAATGTTTTAATGTTTTAATGTTTTAATGTTTTAATGTTTTAATGTTTTAATGTTTTAATGTTTTAATGTTTTAATGTTTTAATGTTTTAATGTTTTAATGTTTTAATGTTTTAATGTTTTAATGTTTTAATGTTTTAATGTTTTAATGTTTTAATGTTTTAATGTTTTAATGTTTTAATGTTTTAATGTTTTAATGTTTTAATGTTTTAATGTTTTAATGTTTTAATGTTTTAATGTTTTAATGTTTTAATGTTTTAATGTTTTAATGTTTTAATGTTTTAATGTTTTAATGTTTTAATGTTTTAATGTTTTAATGTTTTAATGTTTTAATGTTTTAATGTTTTAATGTTTTAATGTTTTAATGTTTTAATGTTTTAATGTTTTAATGTTTTAATGTTTTAATGTTTTAATGTTTTAATGTTTTAATGTTTTAATGTTTTAATGTTTTAATGTTTTAATGTTTTAATGTTTTAATGTTTTAATGTTTTAATGTTTTAATGTTTTAATGTTTTAATGTTTTAATGTTTTAATGTTTTAATGTTTTAATGTTTTAATGTTTTAATGTTTTAATGTTTTAATGTTTTAATGTTTTAATGTTTTAATGTTTTAATGTTTTAATGTTTTAATGTTTTAATGTTTTAATGTTTTAATGTTTTAATGTTTTAATGTTTTAATGTTTTAATGTTTTAATGTTTTAATGTTTTAATGTTTTAATGTTTTAATGTTTTAATGTTTTAATGTTTTAATGTTTTAATGTTTTAATGTTTTAATGTTTTAATGTTTTAATGTTTTAATGTTTTAATGTTTTAATGTTTTAATGTTTTAATGTTTTAATGTTTTAATGTTTTAATGTTTTAATGTTTTAATGTTTTAATGTTTTAATGTTTTAATGTTTTAATGTTTTAATGTTTTAATGTTTTAATGTTTTAATGTTTTAATGTTTTAATGTTTTAATGTTTTAATGTTTTAATGTTTTAATGTTTTAATGTTTTAATGTTTTAATGTTTTAATGTTTTAATGTTTTAATGTTTTAATGTTTTAATGTTTTAATGTTTTAATGTTTTAATGTTTTAATGTTTTAATGTTTTAATGTTTTAATGTTTTAATGTTTTAATGTTTTAATTTTTGTATATTATTGAAGTTCAATTTTATTGTTGCCATATTATTAAGTTTTCAATTTCTGACTTGTATACCCACTTAACTTCAAAAGATATTTTATGTTCCGTTTGCTACCCAACCAACTACAAACGTCATTCTCCCTAGTAGCCGGCAAAGTTCACCGTTTCAAAGTCACGAAATCCCTGCACTGCATGTAACGGCAAGTAATGGCCCGTCTGATGGCAGCGTCAAAGTCTGAGCATCACCACCCCCACACCAACCGGTCCCTTGTTGTCGCATTAACCCCCCGCCCTTTTTTCTCCTCCCTCTCACACCCCCTCGCACCATCTTAATTTGTGAAAATTATCCCAATTGAGTTGTTGCAAAGTTTATAGTGTTATTTGTCGCCCGCCGTCACGTCACGGTGGTGGTTCTGCAAACGTCATCGTGTGACACCGGATGGTGCGGGGGGCATCCTTTTTTTTTACTTTCTTCACACCCACACAGCAGTGCCGCAGCATAGCTCAAGCAACTGTCTCAACGTTTTCACTTGTCATTTGCTGAGCATGCTTTCGTTTTTGTTGATTCTTTTTCTCTTTTTTCTTCTTTGCTCTCGCATCGTATGATGATGGTATCCATCTAACTGAAGTCTGATGCAAGCTTTGCTTTGGGTTTCGAGTGATGCTGATGCTCTCTTTCATGATATCTCTCTGGGAGTGGGTAATTTCCTTTGCGTATCCTTTTGCTTACTAACTTTCTCTTGGGTGGCATTACACGAAATGTTGCATTTTGTGATTAATTATTTTTATACTTAATTTTACTATTATCAATTTCTAGGAGCTAAATTTTAAAATGAAGTAGTAAGTATAAGTGAGTAAAAACCACATTCAATATTACGCTCTTTTAAAATGTTAGTCTTTATAGCAAATTTTCTGAACTTAAAAAAAATATTTTAAGAAACGGTCACTCATGGTCACTATTTTTTAAAATCAAAAAACTGCAAATATTTTGCTGAAATCAAAATTTCTTTGGCTTAATCTTGAAAAATCTGTAAAGGGCACTATTCATTATTTCTTCACTATTTTTTTATACGTACCATTTTTGTATGGACAGTACACGGAGAAAAAGAGATCCCAAAATCGTGAACACCCGTTAATGAAATTGGGGACCACGACCAAAGTGTTCAAATGCCCCAAGTAAAAAATAATGTAAATTTGGAAGCTGTAATTTTGGAAGGTTGAATATTACCTCTTTTATGATGTAGTTTTACCTCAATTTAGACTGAAAAAGTGACATTACACCAGACAATTGGTAAAATTATACATTTTCATAGGTAAAATTACACCTTTTTTCTGACATAAAAGATGTACCCCTTCCCAGATGTAATATTACCATGATTTTCAAAAACGTACCATGGAATTTGAACACTTTGTTCGTGGTTCCAAATTTCATGAACGGGTGTTCACGATTTTGGGAACTCTTTTTTCTCTGTGTAGGGCGTAGGGTGACAATAAAAAAAAAACCCAAAATCAGGGATACCCTCTCACTCAATTTCTTAGGCAAAAATAAGTATCTGTGCAATTTTTTAGTCAAATTGGCTAAGATTAAGGGGTCGCTTTTTTATCGTTGAAGTTTATATAGGGAAACTCGCGAAAATGTATGGGGAAAAACATCGTTTCTGTATTTTTCTGTCTCGCTCAAAATTGTCCAAGTGTAAGATTCTTGTAGGAAATTTAATTTCCTACAACTTTGTCGAAGGGTGCAAAACGATCCGAGTTGATCCTGATTTTTGATGATTTTTTTTAGTAAAAAAGTGTTTTTGAATATACTTCCTATACAACAATTCTCCACGAAAACAGCATGGAATAAAACAAAAGTGCTCGTATCGGGTTCAAAATTTGTCTGGGGGTTCCCTGGCCGAAATAATTAGACCCGTATTTTTTTGTTTGGCCATTAGGGTGACCTATGCCGTATTAGGGTGGTCTGAAAAATTGCCATTTTCTTCGATTTTCGCAAAAACCACTTTTTTGAAAAATCATAACTCCTCGCCATTTCAATCGATTTCAACTGTCTTACACGTAAATGAAAGGTGATAAGTTGAAAGGCTTTTAATGAAAAATAGTAAAAAGTTTGGAAAATCTAGCCTAACATATGAAAAGTGCGTATGAAACTTTAAAATGCCGTTTTGACGGTGTCTGGACCAAAGAGCCTATGTCTGGAAATATTTTTATCGGATTCCCCGGACATTTTTACATAACATACTAAAAAATGGGAGGAGTTCATTAACAGGATTCTGAGATATGATTTTTTGAAAATAAAATCCGTGTTTTTCGACGCGCCGCACACAATTTCAAATTTTGTCACTAAAACTTGATTTGCAAAAAACCACTTTTTTCAATTCCTGATAAAATGCCAACTTTTCAGAAATTTCCAGAATGGGCAAAAAATCTTAGACCGATTTAGGAAATTTTGAATCAATAATGATTTAAAAAAATTGAAATACTAGTCGCAAACATTTTTCAACTTCATTTTTCTTCGTTAAATCGAATTTGCAAACAAAGGTACTCTATTGAAATATTGATAAAATGCACCGATTTCAAGAAATAGCCATTTTAAGGTAACTTTATTGAAAATAGTCGCAGTTTTTCATTTTTAAAAATTAATGCCCATGTTTGCCCACTTTTGAAAAAATATTTGAAAAGCTGAGAAAATTCTATATATTTTGCTTTTTTGAACTTTGTTGATACGACCCTTAGTTGCTGAGATATTGCCTTGCAAAGGTTAAAAAACAGGAAAATTGATATTTTCTAAGTCTCACCCAAACAACCCACCATTTTCTAATGTCGATATCTCAGCAACTTATCATCCGATTTTCAATGTTATAATATGAAGCATTCGTGAAATTTTCCGATATTTTCGAAAACAATATTTTGAAAATTTTTAAATCAAGGCTTACATTTTAAAAGCGTCAGATATTCAATATAACGCCCTTTTGAAATGTTTTTCGTTGCGATTTTACAGCAAAAAATAAAGTTGAATACAAACTTCAACGATTAAAAGCGACCCCTTAACCTTAACCGAATTGGCTCAAAATTGGCACAGTTACTCATTATTGCCTAAAGAATCGAGCCAGAGGGTATCTCTTCAGGTATTCTAAAACTTTATTTTTTTCTTGTCACCCTAATGTACAGCTGCCAAAATTGTATGGAGACTTGTATAGGTGAATCAATGACACAGATGGCTTCTTTGGTCACAGGAAAGGCCCCCACATAGTTTGAGCAAAATCAAAAATACAAATAAAGTCCATTTCCAGTTGTGGTACAGAATTGCTGCAGTGAGAGTTGAAAACTATCATAATATAAATAAAATCTTAATTTAATGTTCTTTAACGTTAAATATTTTAACATAAAAAAGTCTTTGTCCACAAAATTCAGCTCTCCCGGTGGTAAGTGAGCTTCAGTGAGTGGCAACCGGGCCCGACTGACTAGAAGTGCCTGCCATTCGTTACGTTGACAGGCAACATCAGCATCAGAATCAGGCATGCAGGCACATCGTCGTCGCGTCGTTTTCTTTTCGACTGAGAAAAAGTTGAGAAGAAGAAGCAGAGTGTTTTTTTTTTGGTCGGGCAAGTTCGTCAATTGGGACCTTGGTTTAACGTTTACTCAGTCGTAACGGGCTCAAGGGTTTTTTTGGGAAACAGCAAAAAAATGTATTTAATTTAAATCATTTTTTATTCTAAAATAAACAACATTCTTGAGATTTAAAATATCTTTAAAATATTTTAAAACTAGTTTTTTTTTTGACTGTGTACAAAGCAGTAGGGACAGCACTGCTTTTTTTGCTGACGTTTGGGACTTGCGATTCTATTTCCATCACTCAAATGTGATGTTGTCGGGGGATTTCCTGCGAAGGACATGCGAACGGATTAAGATTTTTCCAGAATGTCAGAAAATGCAAAACAATCCCTCGGGAACTCCCTAGAGTGGCAATCAGAATGAGGAAGCTTTCGACGTTTCTGTTTTTCCTTTGATCATTTCATGAAAAGAGTTATATGGATAATAATTTGGTGTTTCTTAAATATTTTTTTCTAATATATTACTTCATTTAAAATTCACCAAAGAATCTGTTTAACATTCTTCAACTGTACTGAAATTCAATCAGCTCAACATTACCCCGATCTGAATTCAATGATTTTTCTCGTAAAGCTCTGTTCGCACCTTTCAGCAGGATTATTGCGCTCCCCTCGCTATAGTCAGTCACACCCAAAACTGAGGCTTTCTGGTAAGTCGTACAAGGACACGGCGTCGTTTTGAATGAATAAATTTGCATCTGGTTGGCCTCCTCAGGCCCAAAGTTTTGTTCTCGAGTCCCCTTCTTCGAGGGAAGCTTGTTACGTATTCGCCGGTGCTGGTTGTTTGTCCAATGTCAGAAAGAGGAAAAGATGGTGAAAAAAGTATGTTGATCTGTATTAGAATGTAGTACTGAGAAAACCGTCATCGTCGCAGACTTTCATACGGTGTCAAACACGGTGAAAGTTGACAGAGATTTGATTATGTTTGTTTTGTATTTTATTAGTTTTGGACAGGTGAGTCCTAAAGATGAGCACATAATGAAAGTTTTTGACATTAGTCAAATGTAAATTTTGTGTTTCATTCTAATGCCAATTAATCACTTTAAAAAACGGGAAAAATCCGTAACAATGTAACTCAAACAAAATACGACAAAGTCTAATAAAAATTCCAAATTCCATGGCGATTTAACTCATACTTTCTACTCCTAATTAACTCGAACACGACCACCATCGAAATATTGATCGGAATACCGCTTTTCCAGCATCATAAATATTCAACAAATTGGAATGGAGGAGCATACCACCGTCGATGCTTCAAATAAATGCAAATTTAGCGGTTCCCCGAAACAAATTTCTCATCTAATGAGAGCTTGTGAATTTATTAATAAACGCTTGTCAGTCGCCGAGAGGTAAAATTTTGCGAATGCTGCCATTCATCAATTTCCAACAATAGACTCGCAAATTAGTCGAGCAACTTCATCATTCGATTTGTGCTGATAAAATATGAAATACCGTGCGTCTCCATTGAATTAAACTGACGAAAAAGTCAGTCAATGGAGACGCCTGCGGGCTGTTACTGCGGCAGTGCCATTTTATGGAATAAAGAGCCGCTCAAAACTTTTGGCCTTTATGGGGCATCGGGTGGTGCGATTTGAATAAGCTATTAATATTCTTCCCACTCGAAAAAGTTTTTCAACGTGCTCATGAGGCATTACGCGGAAATGAAAGAGCACGCAGCCACATACACACACAGTGAATGTAAATTTTATGGACAAAGTTTGGGCAGTCACACACAGCCACACATACGCACTCATATAGACATAAAGAGTGGGGGTGGGCATGATCTTGTTCGAGGACGCTAATGAAGCCGTTTTTTTAGCGCAATCCTTGGTTGGAAAGTTTTGGTAATGTGAGTAAAATGTATCGTCAGTGACAGTTGGACGAGTGATAGCACGTAGTCAGGTGTGTTTAATAGTGTTTAGGGACAATAGGCTTGTAACAGGCTTTGCTTGTAATATTGTTATTAAAAAAACTGAGTCATTTAAAATTGGAAAAGCCAACGCATGTCCGTCCAAGCCGAGAACCAGTGAGTTGAAGTTGCTGTTTCACATTTTTGGTTCCAAGATGGTAAACATGGAAAATTGTGTAGCTCGAGAGTATTTTTTTATTGATCATCAATCAATTTTTGAGATAACAAAAAAGTGACCACGTGGTTTATATGGTTTTGCTTTGAAAATCAATGAAATCAACGTAAAAATTAGATATGTCTTTTTGCATTTCCATCTTGAAACTGTTTACTTTTCCTGTTATTCTCGGACGACGAAGAAACCTACTTTTCTGTACCAAAAATAACATAATCGAATAATAACACTTTTCTAAATAATTGCTGAAGAGTTCAACTTTTCATAGTTGGGACTAAATATTGCAAAACTTGATTTTTTCAACACTAGTCGTATTTATCCAACTCGGTTAACCTCGTTGGATGAATTTACGACTCGTGGAGAAAAATCTATTTTGAAACTGCCTCAAACACCCATACTTCCTTTGGTCAAAATTTAGGGAATTTTGTGAGCTATATGCCTAACATATAAACTTTTTGGTCAATCGTTTTGCCTTCCTCGCCTGAGGTACGGCTATAATCCTGCTTGGAAAATGAACTTCTTTCAAAAACGTCGTAGACAAACCTTTATGTATACCTATCGACTCAGAATCGAAAACTAAACAAATGTCATTTCAAAAGGACGTACTATTGAATGTTTGGACTTTTTGGAATGTTAGTCTTGATTTGAAATTTTTAAAATTATTTTTTTCAAAAAGATCGGAAAATTTCATGAATGTTTCATATCATAACATTGTTAATCGGACCATAAGTTGCTGAGATATCGACATTAGAAAATGGTGGGATGTTTGGGTGAGACTTGGAAAACATCAATTTTCTTGTTTTAAAACCTTTGCATGGAAATAGCTCAGCAACTAAGGGTCGTATCAACAAAGTCCGAAAAAGCAAACTATACAGAATTTTCTCAGCTTTTCAAAAATATTTTTTAAATATCAATAACTGCGACTATTTTGAAAAAAGTTACATAAAAATGCTATAACTTGAAAACGGTGCGAAAAAACGAAACGAAACTATTGGCACTACGCCCCCCGGGGCATGGCCTTCCTCTAACGTGGGATTTCTGCTCCAGCGCCTCTGACGAGACAGGAGAAACCGGGACCGACGTTTTACTTCACCATCCGATAGAAGCTCAGTGGATAAGGCGGGAATCGAACCCGCGTCTCATAGCATCATCGGGATCGGCAGCCGAAGCCGCTACCCCTGCGCCACGAGACCCATGAAAACGGTGCACTTTATCCAAATTTCACTAAAGTACTTATTGATTGCAAATTCAATTTTACATCGAAACATGAAATTGAAAAATTTTTGCGACCAATATTTCGATTTTTTGAACAAAATTGTATTGATTCAAAAAATCATTACTTGGTCAAAGATTTTTTGCCCATCCTGGAAATTTCTGAAAAGTTGGCATTTGATGTCCTCTAAAACATATAAAAAAAAAAAAAAAAAAATAGTGTTTTTTTTTTGCAAATCAAGTTTTAGTGACAAAAAAAGAAATTAAAAATCACCAAAAAATTTTTTTACCGTGTTTCATTTTTTTTTCAGTGTAGTCCATATCCATACCTACAACTTTGCCGAAGACACCAAATTGATAAAAAAAATCCTTCAAAAGATACAGATTTTTGTAATTTCACATATCATTTCTGTATGGACAGCTGCCAAATTTGTATGGAAAATTATATGGACAAACTAATGATGCAAAATAGCTTCTTTGGGCATACCAAAGGTACCAAAAAAGTTTCAGTCAGATTAAAATGTACAAAAATTAAAATTAAAGAAAAAACTAACTTAATCCACCTATGTGGTTGGAGCCTTCCTCACTTATTACCAACAATGGCTGATATGATGGAATTGTACAAAAATTTAATCTATTTTTAATATCCGGAATAAAAAAGTACATAAATATCACTTAAGTGGCCATACCTCGAGACAGGATTGCCAGATCATCAATGTTTTGGACTCGTTGGAAAGGTCATTTCATAACCTAACCAACGATGGGTTGGATTGTGGATCCGGACATAGTTTACATATATTAAAATGAGATCCGGCTTCAAAAAAGTTCATAAATGTCACTTAAGTTGGCATATCTCGAAACAGGGTTGCCAGATCTTTAATGTTTTGGACTCGTTGAAAAAGTCTTTTGATAACCTAACCAACGATGGGTCGGATGGTGGATCCGGACATAGTTTACATACATTTAAGTGAGATCCGGCTTCCAAAAAGTACATCAATATCACTTAAGTCGGGATATCTCGAGACAGGGTTGCCAGATCTTCCATGTTTTGAACTCGTTGGAAAGGTCTTTTGATAACCTAACCAACGATGGGTCGGATGGTGGATCCGGACATAGTTTACATACATTTAAGTGAGATCCGGCTTCCAAAAAGTACATCAATATCACTTTTTTTTTTTTTATTTATATTTTCCACTTTATTTTACAACATTTTTCTTGAATTTACATTTCACCACTTGCAAATAAGACGACAAATAAGCTCGGTAGAGATAATTTAACTTTAGATGTTTCTAGAAGATGTTCAAAAAATGCTTAAAATGGCGCTCAAAAATAGCTTTATTATTGAAACGAACGATTCTTATGCCTTGTTTAAATTCATTCAAATCCCCAAAACCTCGTTTTTCTAAATTATAAACTATCGTTTGCACAGTCAGCCAAAGTGCTGCTTTGTATTTAAAGTCCCTATCACCGATACTCAATGATAGAAGCTCATCAGGATCCTTTACTAAAATTTTGAGTCTTTTGTTCAGAATATTTTTTAACCATCTCCAAATTTCTTCGGATGTTTGACAATATGTTATTAAGTGACTAACTGATTCTACTAAACCGCAATTCTCACAAAACTCCGAGTCCGTCCCTCTTATTCCGTATAAATGCAATTTCTTTTTGTTTAAAACTATGTCCTTAAAGATGCAAAACAGTACGGTTTTACACTTTGAATTTAAAAAATTTGAATCTAAATTGTTTAACAAATTTGACCACATTAAATTAGGCATGTCCTCCATTGTTTTACATTTGATGTTTAAACTGTGAATGAAGAAATCATATTTTTTTTTGCTGCTGTTTAAATGGCTTTCAAGTTTGAGTTCATCAGCTTTTACGATCCATTCTCGCATATTTCTAGTTAAAGTACTATTATTGATTTGTCCTAACATGAAGTTGTCCAAAGGTGCGTTTCCATCAGCGTTACTATAAAGAATGTTTTTAATAAAAAGAGACTTTGCTTTTGATTCTACATCTGTCAGAGCGAGACCACCTTTAATAACCGGTAAATATAATTCATTTCTAGGAACCTTGAAGATAAATCCTTGCCAAATAAACTGTCCGCAGATTGATTTTATCGCTGCTAAATGTTTATTATTTGGAGGAAATATTTGACAAATATACCAAATTCTGGACAGAACGTAAGTGTTCAACAACCACGCTTTCTGGAAAAGATTTAAAATACGTTTCTGATGTAAACCTAATGTGTATTTTAATTTGTTCAAATTGCTATCATAGTTAATTTCAACTAATTTATTGAAATTTTGGCAAATTAAAACTCCTAAAACATTTAAAGACTCCACTTCTTTAATTTGATGTGGACCAGATAAGCAACCGTTAAATCGAAGATACTGAGATTTTGCAAAATTGAGTTTTATTTTAGAGTATATGCTAAAATAACTCACCAACTGCAAGACAGTATCAAACTCGTGATTGTTTCTTACTAAAATATTCAGATCATCTGCATATGCAACAACCTTCACAAAATTGTTAGCAATGAGACAACCAAAAATATTTTCATATAACATTCTGATGAGTGGTTCAATGTAAAGGGCAAATAATGCCATGCTTAATGGACATCCTTGCCTTACTGAACTTAAGATACGAATTGCGGAAGTGAGAAACCCATTAAACAAAATTTGTGAAGTTGCATTTTTATATAACTTTTTTAAACAATTTATAAAACTAGCTGGGAAGTTAAATTTCGCCAAGACGGCCCACAGAAAGTCGTGATCAACCCGATCAAAAGCTTTTTCTAGATCTAGGCTCATGAGAATTCCTTTGAATTTTTTTGATGCGTTTGCTTTAATGAGAATATTTCGAAATGTGCGGAGATTGTCAACGCACGAACGATCGGTGACACAAGCTGCTTGGCCAGGCCCGATAAGTTTATCTAACAGTGGCTGTATTCTATTCCATAAAATTTTTGTAAATAATTTACAATCTGTATTTAACATGCTAATTGGTCGTTTGTTGGATAAATCATAATTATCTCCTTTCTTCGGGATGAGTGTAATAATACCTGCAGAAAAACTGGCCGGTGGGTAAGCACCATGGATTAGATACGAATTAAATAAATTTAAAAGGTCAATTTTCAAAAGTTCAAAGTGGTTTAGATAAAAATTATAACAAAGTCCATCGGGTCCGGGGCTAGTTCGTTTTGATGCTGTTTTTATAATCAATAGTAACTCTCCCTCTTCAATAGGTTTAAGAAGAGCTTGATGATCATTGTTGTCTAGACTAGTTTTAATGAATTTTAACACGTTTTCGTACTCTATATCAGAATTTGGCTGCTTTTGAAAATTGCATTGATAGTGATCAAATAATATTTTTTTTAATTTCGTTGTGTCGGATGTAATTTCCCCATTTATTCTTAATTTCATAACGTTAGAAGTCATGCTACGAGTAATTTTCGTAGAGATTTGGAACAAGCTTAATTTTTCGTCCGATAACAGTGAATTTGCTTTAAGTTTGTAATTGCATAAATTAATTCGTCTATTCTCAATCTCCATCAATTTTGATTTGACTATTTCCAGATCCGATGTGACTTCTGCACCAGTTTTCTGTAAATCAAATAATTCATTTAAACAAACATAGTAAAAATTCTTCTCTCTATTAAACTGCTGATTGAACAAATAACTTTCATTTTTGTAAAATTTCTTAACACTCGATTTAAATACTGAATTCCACCAAAAATTAATATCACTATGAGAGTTTCTTTTGCAAATCTCTATATACACTGCCAAATTTTGAGTTTATTTCATCATCGTTCAACAGAGATGAATTTAATTTCCAGTATCCCCTTCCCAAGTAAGAAACATTTAATAAATCTAAAACTTTATATTTTGCAAAAACACAATGGTGGTCAGAGAAAGCTGTTGGTTTAGTTTCAATTTTTGTTACAGAATCACAAAAATATTTGGAAGCATAAATTCTATCCAAACGTGACTTTGATCCGTTACGGTAAAAGGTGAAAATGTATCGTTTCCTTAATTTTCTTTTCAACATCAATAAAATTCATTGATGAAATCAAGTTTTTCAATCCCGTAGATATATTTTTCACAGCACTGTTTGAATCTTCTGTGTGAATAATACAATTAAAATCGCCGAGCATAACATTCTCTCTACCTTCCTTGAAGTGAATCAGTGTGTCAACTGTAAATAATTGGTCTCGCTCTTTCTTAAAACCACTCCCTGAATGTGCATAAATGTTGATAAAATTCAAATTGTCGATACATAGCGATGTTATCCTTCCGTTGGTGTTCATTATAAGATCAGAATATTCAATATTGTTGCGTAAAAGCACTCCCGTACCTTTTCCATCAGGACTTATGTTGATCAGAGCTTTGTGAGAATTGATAAATGCGAAATTTTCAAATGCAACTTCTTGCATGAATATAATATCCAAATCGTTGTTCCAAACAAAGTCTCGCAATAAAAGTTTTTTCACCGTAGAGCAAATAGCATTAAGATTGATTGTAGCGATATTACGTGTGAGAGCCATTAGAGAAATATGAATGAATTAGAACAAATTGCAAAAGAATGGTTAAAATTTCGCGAAACCGACGGATAGAAACATTTTTTTGAACATCCCTTCCACACCCTGACGTTGAATGTCTTAGTGATATTATCGTACCGAGTTATCGTCGTCTACTTACGTGGCCGGCCCGGCCTTCGCTGGCTGCGAGATCTGGATCCTCTCTCCGTATCAGGCGTTCGGGTCGATCCTCGTGACAGATCACCGATCGCATCGATCGGGCTGTCCAGCTTGCTCGTGTCTTCGTTCGGGATGGTAAGCTGCGTTTTTTTTCTGCTTCGATCGGTCAACCAAAGTGAAGGGCGAGCTCGCTTCGTCAGACGAGATGTCCGGATACGACTCCGTTCCCTCTCCATCCCCTTGATCCATCGTGTTGTCGCTCAGGATCGTAATGTTGGAAACGCTGCGATCCTGCAGCGTGTTCGTCTCGGCAGCGCCTGTAGCCGCGAAACTCGTGTTAGCTACGCACGCATCGGCTGCGCTCGTGCCAGCCGCGCTCGTGTCAGCTGCGCTCGTGCCGGTCTGTTGATCGGCCTCAATCGGCGGTCGCTCGGGTCCACCGTCCTTGCATCCAGCACCTCTGTACGGCGGCACTGGCAGTAACGTCATGTTTAGCGATGGAACGTTCTGCTTTGTTCCCGACCCGATGATCGCATTTGCGAGCACATGGCTGTACTGTCCGCCATTTTGCTGCGCTTTGTTACTGGCTAGCTTGGGGCAGGTGGCCTTCAGGTGACCTTCCCCTTTGCAGTAAAAACATTTATTTTTAAGGCCCTCATAATAGAGCCGCGCCTTGTAGTGGCCGATGAACAGATTCTCTGGTATTTCCTTGAAATCTCCATATGCACACCTCTTACGCCGCTGTACACGGAGAATCCGTACGCCGCCGGGTATTTCTCTCGAACATGTTGCCTGATCACGCCGAACTGTCCCAAAACCGTGGCAATGTCTTTATCCTCTATTTCGGGCGGCAGGTTGAAGATTCGTACGTACCGGAACAGGCTACTGGCCACATCCAGGCGAACGACGGAGGTGCTGAGGTCGATGTACTCAAAGGTGTACTGCTCTTCGATGGTGGCGGTGAACAGGTTAAACGCGACGTCATCAATGAACTTGATGTAAAACTGTTGTTCGTTTTCGTCCTTGTAGATCGAATGTACGCTGGCTGCTGATATCTTCAACGTTCCTCCAACAAATCGCAATACGTCCATGTGCTGTGGTATCTTGGCCGCGGTCCCGAAAACTATTTTCAACGTGTTCTTCCTGGTTTTGTCCATTTTTGTTTCCGTAGTAAATTCCGTTTAGAAAAAAGAGGTTAGGTCACAAACGTGTGACAAAGCAACGCTGATGCCGGAGCACAGTCTAAAGCACTTGCGGTCGCTTCAGTGTCCGAGCGTCAACTGACTTAAGTGGGCATATCTCGAGACAGGGTTGCCAGATCACCAATGTTTTGGACTCGTTAGAAAGGTCTTTTGATAACCTAACCAACGATGGGTCGGATGGTGGATCCGGACATAGTTTACATACATTTAAGTGATATCCGGCTTCCAAAAAGTACATCAATATCACTTAAGTGGCCATATCTCGAGACAGAGTTGCCAGATCTTCAATGTTTTGAACTCGTTGGAAAGGTCTTTTGATAACCTAACCAAGGATGAGTTGGATGGTGGATCCGGACATAGTTTACATACATTTAATTGAGATCCGGATATATTTGAAAACACATTTTTATACATAACTTTTGAACTACTTATCGAAACTTCAATCTGTATAAAACTCGATCTATGGGACCCTAAACCAAGTCGAATGCAACAGGCTCGGGTCAAATCGGTTCAGTCAGTGCCGAGAAACATGAGCTAGTTTGTTGGTCACATACATACATACACACACACATACACACACACAAACCCACACATATACACACAGACATTTGTTCAGTTTTCGATTCTGAGTCGATATGTGTACATGAAGGTGGGTCTACGACGTTTTTATACAAAGTTCAATTTTAGAGCAGGATTATAGCCTTACCTCAGTGAAGAAGGCAAAAGACCGATTCCGTAGAGAACTGTTCATTTATTAATATTGAGGCAAAATATTAAAATTCCATTCAGCGACAAACGAAGAGTCAAATTCCATGCATAAAAGACAAATATAAAGCCATTTTAAAGTTCAATTCTATTAATGCTATTTTGATTTTCAAATTCAGAAAGTGAAAATCAAAACTGAAAAAAATCCAACATTTGAAATTGAAGTGAAGTGACCACTAAGTTAAGGAGCTAAAATTTACCTTCAAAAAAAACTGGCAGTCACAGCTTAGAAATTAAAACTCAAAATATTTGGAATAAGAAGACTTCTTTTATTCAAGGTAATTTTCAAATTTGGAGGCATGTTTCAAAATTCCAACATCAATGGTTATTTAAGTTAAACTAAGGCATTTTTATTTGGGACTGTGGTGTAGGGGTAAGCTTGGTTGCCTCTCACCCAGTCGGCCTGGGCTCGATCCCAGACGGTCCCGGTGGCTTTTTTCGAGACGAGGTTTGTCTGATCACGCGATTCTTATAGTATTTTAACGATGTTTAGAAAAGCCTACAGTTCATGTTCAGTTCAATTTCTCTTAAACTGTAACTATTCCTTTACTGCTTAGTAACAGTTGAAACGAAAACACTACTTTGAAATATTGCTTATAATTCGTATTGTCAATAGCAATAATCCTGATGCTGTAAATTGATGTTTAAACTTTTGTTTAAGATTATAAAAAATCAAATGAAAAAATGAATCTAGAGTTTTTTGGTGTTGATTGAAAATTTTTGAAATCATTGTTTAAAATTTTTGAATTTATTTTTCACGAATAAAGTTGGCGTTGGACCGTTAAAACATAACAGAAAATTAAAAAAAAATATGAAAAATAGTGTTTTTGCAAATCAAGTTTTAGTGACAAAATTAAAATATCCATAAATCACCAAAAATATTTTTCACCGTGTATAATTTTTTATCAGTGTTATCCTTATCCATACTTACAACTTTGCCGAAGACACCAAATCGATCAAAAAATTTCTCAAAAATCACAGATTTTTGAATTCTCATAAATCATTTTTGTATTGACTGCTGCCAAATTTGTATGGAAAATTATATGGACAAACTAATGATGGAAAATGGCTTCTTTTGGCATACGAGGCACCAAAAAAAGTTTCAGCAAGATTAAAAAAAACAAAAATTAAAAAAGAGAACTGCTTAGCACGTAAAAATATTAGGGAAATTTATTCATCTTAAAAAACCTAAGGACAAAATATTGAATTCTGATGAAATGTTCACATAAATATAAGTATGTTCAGTCGAATGACCAGCAGTGACAAATGCAGTGAAAACACTATATTATGTGACCATAAGTGGCAATAAGTTTCTCATTTTCCACCTTGTTTCACAGTCTAAAATATGCACGTACAAAAGCATAAAATTTGCAACATCAACAAAAGAGGGCCATGAACAAACAAGAAAAAAAAGAGCGGGAAATAGGGCAAGATTGCGCTGTTTCACAAAAGAACAAGAGCAATTTCGCTGTCGCACTTCGGTGTCTGCCATCCGAAAGAAATGGCACCGCGCCACGCCACTGATAAAAACGAAATAATTTTAAGGCACACTGCACGAACCCACGGCGATAAATATGGTGCAATTTCCATTTTCCGTCCCGTAGAAAGTCGCGCGGCGCCCTCTCCCAAAAGCAAAGTGCACTTTTCCGTGTTCGCAGTAGGGTGCGAGAGAGGGTTGGGGGGGAGGGGAAAGCATTTTCATTCCATTTTCCATCCTCCACCCACCGAAACAATGGGTTTGTTGTTTTATCGCGGGGGTGACATTGGACCCACCTCCGAGGTTCGAACCTGGTGAGTGAAAAATTTTCCAAGGGTGGGCGAAAGGGTTCACGTCACACAGTTCCCTGCACGCTAATACAAGGACGACAGTGCACTGTCCGAGATTTATGGGTGCAATTTTAAATGCAATAAAACAACAACGCACCTAGTTCGTCCACGATCTCTCTCTCTCTCTCTCTCTCTCTCTCTCTCTCTCTCTCTCTCTCTCTCTCTCTCTCGCAGGTTCAGCCCAGTGAGGTGGAAAGCGTTTGGCGCAATTGCACACTTGGTGTTGTTGCCGCCATTCAGGGGCGGGAGGAAAAGTGCTCACAAATTGTGGGTAATTTTGCTTTTGTGATTGTGGAACGATAGTGAACATGCTTGAAAAATGCAAGGTTGATTTTTTTATACTGTTGTATCCTCAAAAGATTTATTGTTGAAAAGTTAACTCTCTATGACATTGTGCAACTTCTTATAAAAGGATCAATTTAAAAAAAAATATGTCAAATAAATTTTAATCACTTTATAGCTTGATTCACACATCCACATTTTTTTTACTGTTGAACGTAAAACTTCAACAGTTGAGTTTTGAAAGAATACTAGCAATTTTAAAACCAAGTCCATTGCAATATCAATTTATGATCATTTTGTCGTTCACTCAACGTCCTGTTTTTGAATTTTGAAACATATTTTTTAAGATTAAGTAATGTCTTGTTTTAGGCCAAAGGCTGAATGTTGAATACCGTCAACTGGCGTAAATCGGGACTATAGTCTGATTAATAACAATAGGTTTAAAAGCTTTTGAAAGCTTAACATTAGGAATTTGGTATCTTCGGCAAAGTTGTAGGTATTGTTAAGGACTTTTGAGAAAAAAATAGGTAGCGGAAAAAAATGCAGATTTTTTAATCAACTTTTTTTTCACTAAAACTCAATTTCCCAAAATACGTATTTTTTTATTTTCGAGATTTTTTGATATTTTTTAGGGGACAAAAATCCGCAACTTTTGAGCCATAGAGATACATGGTCAAAAAATATGCCGCCGAGTTATGAAAAAAAAACTTCTCTTGCAAAAACAAGTTGGAGATTATTTTTTAATGCAAAATTGAATTTGCAATCGAAAAGTACTATACAGATTTTTTGATAAAGGGCTCCGTTTTCAAGATATAGCCACCGAAAGTTTGATTTTTGCGAAATATTTGCAGTTTTTCAATTTTTAAAAATAGTGACCATGAGTGACCTTTTCTAAAAATATTTTTTTTAAAATTTCAGAAAATTTGCTATAAAATTGTCTAAGAAACGTTGAAGATTGGACCTCGGGTTGCTGAGATAGAGCCGCTTTAAAAAAAGAAACACGGAAATTGAAGTTTTCTAAGTCTCACCTAAACAACCCACCATTTTCTAATGTCGATATCTCAGCAACTAATGGTCCGATTTTCAATGTTAATACATGAAACATTCGTGAAATTTTCCGATCTTTTCGAAACAAATATTTTGAATTTTTTTAAATCAAGACATACATTTTAAAAGGGCCATACATTGAATATTACGCCAATTTAAAATGCTAGTCTTGATTAAAAAAAAAAACATTTTCGCGATTTTCCTTATATAAACATCAATGAAAAAAGCGACCCTTAAACCTTAGCCGATTTGGCTCAAAATTTGCACAAATACTTAATTTTGCCAAAGGAATGGAATCAGAGGGTATCCCTGATGTCGTTTTTTTATTGTCACCCTAATGTTCATCTATTTTACATCAAACTGTTTTTGGAAGTTGTATGACCATAAATTATGTTGAGCCATGATTACCTGTTTGTTGGAATATTTTTGAAAATACTTGCAGTATGCAGTCAATTCAAAAAGGCTTCAAAAACAATTAAGGGATTTCATCTATTTTTCCCATTTCACTTATTATGTTGTAGCAATTTTCCTCACTCTCCCCCAAACGAATGCAAATGAAAAAAGGAGATTGAATGTTGTAACAACAGTTTGTGCCGGAAATCCTTTCTGAATACAAAACAGTACGAATGGTGACCCGCGTCGTTCAGCTTATGGAACACACCTTTGCGACCGGTTATTGGCCTGAGTTATGCAGTGGAATATTTGTACAGAGGAAAAGCCTGTTTACAAATTTGAAACGCAACATGCTGCAATCAATTGTGCAGGGGTTATTTAAGACGTAATAAATATTTGTAATATTCACTGAATGGTATTTGGGAAATTCTCCGCAAACTCACACAATTGCCCGGACCCCTCTTCGTGATGCGTGAAACTTTGTCCTAAGGGGTAACTTTTGTTTTCGATACGTCATGACGGGAAGCCGGTACGACCCCTTTCATTTTTGAACGTGCAAAAAAAGATATGTTTTTTTTTTTCTATAATTTTCAGACTGAAATGGTGATGAGATCGAAATTTGGTGTCAAAGGGGCTTTCAAGACAATTTTTTTTTTTTAAATTTATATTTATTCAAATTTCTTTTCCATGTACATTCATTCCGTTAAAATATTATTGAGTGTCCAATCACAAACGATGACTTTTCACCTCAATTTTAAATACTAGCAACTTTCATTTATTCATGAAATATTGTAGCTTTCGCTATTCAGTGATTTCAAATGTAGGAGGTCCTACATGTACAAAAGGGAAAAGGGATACCTTAAAACTAACTTATAAACTATATAAAGAGCGGATCAATGCAGCTGAAGACTGCAATGATTTTTGTCGAAATGCATCAATTATCTTATTGGACATAACATCCAAAGTGTCAACTTCGGCTAATTGATGAAGTTCACTGGTGCTGAACCAGGGAGGAAGTTTCAGAATCATTTTCAGAATTTTGTTCTGAATCCTCTGAAGTTTTTTCTTCCTGGTTAAGCAACAGCTTGTCCAGATCGGCACAGCATAAAGCATGGCAGGTCTGAAAATTTGTTTATAAATTAACAGTTTATTCTTGAGACAAAGTCTAGAATTCCTGTTTATAAGTGGATACAAACATTTAATATATTTGTTACATTTAACCTGGATACTTTCAATGTGATCCTTGTAAGTAAGGTTTTTGTCAAAACCAAGTCCAAGATATTTCACTTGATCCTCCCACTTTAAATTTACCTCATTCATCTTTATAATGTGATGACTTTTTGGTTTAAGAAAATCAGCCCTTGGTTTGTGATGGAAAATAATAAGTTGAGTTTTTGCAGCATTTGGAGTAATTTTCCATTCTTTCAAATAAAAATTGGAAATATCCAAGCTTTTTTGTAATCTTCTTGTGATGACACGAAGGCTTCTGCCTTTGGCGGAGATGCTTGTGTCATCAGCAAAAAGTGATTTCTGACATCCTGGGGGCAAATCAGGCAAGTCAGAAGTAAAAATATTGTATAAAATTGGACCCAAAATGCTTCCTTGAGGGACGCCAGCACGTACAGGTAGTTGATCAGATTTGCTATTCTGATAACATACCTGCAGAGTACGATCCGTCAAATAATTTTGAATAATTTTCACGATATAAATCGGAAAATTAAACCTTTTCAATTTCGCAATCAAACCTTTATGCCAAACACTGTCAAATGCTTTTTCTATGTCTAGAAGAGCAGCGCCAGTAGAATAGCCCTCAGATTTGTTGCTTCGAATTAAATTTGAAACTCTCAACAACTGATGAGTAGTTGAATGCCCAAGGCGAAATCCAAACTGCTCATCAGCGAAAATTGAATTTTCATTAATGTGCGTCATCATTCTATTAAGAATTATTCTTTCGAATAATTTACTAATAGATGAAAGCAAACTAATGGGCCGATAGCTTGAGGCTTCGGCAGGATTTTTATCCGGTTTCAAAATCGGAATTACTTTGGCATTTTTCCAACTACTGGGAAAATATGCCAAATCAAAACATTTGTTGAAAATTTTGACCAAGCAACTTAAAGTTGCTTCTGGTAATTTTTTAATTAAAATGTAAAAATGCCATCCTCACCAGGGGCTTTCATATTTTTAAATTTTTTGATAATAGATTTTATTTCATTCAGATCCGTATTAAAAACTTCATCTGATGAAAATTCTTGTTCAACAATATTCTGAAATTCTATTGAAATTTGATTTTCAATAGGACTCAAAACATTCAAGTTGAAATTATGAGCACTCTCAAACTGCTGAGCAAGTTTTTGAGCTTTTTCCCCATTAGTTAATAGAATATTATCACCATCTTTTAAAGAAGGGATGGGTTTTGAGGTTTCTTAAGAACCTTTGAAAGTTTCCAAAAGGTTTGGAATAAGGTTTAATTTGTTCGACATCTCTTGCGAACTTTTCATTTCGCAGGAGAGTGAATCTGTGGTCAATAACCTTTTGCAAATCTTTTTGAATTCGCTTCAGTGCAGGATCACGAGAACGTTGATACTGTCTTCGGCGAACATTTTTCAGACGAATCAAAAGCTGAAGATCGTCATCAATAATGGGAGAATCAAATTTGACTTGGACTTTAGGAATAGCAATATTCCTAGCATCCAAAATTGCATTAGTTAAAGATTCCAAGGCTGAATCAATATCAGCTTTGGTTTCTAAAACAAAATCATGATTTAAATTATAATATTGCTGATATGTCCCAATTAGCTTTGTGGTAATTAAACACAGAACTATTGGGTCTGGTAACTGCTTCATGAGAAAGTGAAAAAGTTACTGGAAGGTGATCAGAATCAAAATCAGCATGAGTCACTAAAGGACCACAATACTGACTTTGATTTGTCAAAACCAAATCAATTGTTGATGGATTTCTAACAGAAGAAAAGCAAGTTGGCCCATTCGGGTATAAAACCGAATAAAGACCAGAAGTGCAATCTCTGAACAGAATTTTACCATTGGAATTTACTTTTGAATTATTCCAAGATTGGTGTTTGGCATTAAAATCACCGATGATCAAAAATCGAGATCTATGCCGAGTAAGTTTATTCAAATCCCCTTTGAAATAATTTTTATTTTCCCAGTGCATTGGAAAGGCAAATATGCAGCTGCAATCATAATTTTCCCAAAAGAAGTTTCAAGTTCAATGCCCAAACTTTCAATAACTTTTAACTTAAAGTCACGTAACGTGCTATAAGTCATACTACGGTGGATAACTATTGCAACTCCACCGCCATTTCGATTCATTCGGTTATTAGTTATAACTTTATAATCTGGATCACTTTTCAAATAAGTGCCAGTTTTTAAAAATGTTTCGGTTATAACAGCAACATGCACGTTATGAACTCGTAAAAGTTGAAAAATTCATTTTCTTTCGCTTTTAAAGAGCGAGCATTAAAATTCATAATATTGATGGAATTACTTAGATCCATGATTAAACTTCAGGGTAAGAACAACATCATTCGCAAATTTTAATCCAATCTGGATAGCTTCCATCATGGATGTAGCATTACTCATTGTTTGAATCAAACCAAACAGTGAGTTTTGCAAAAAGTCATTTTTTCAAACGTAACATCGCCGAGATCAGAAGATCCCAAAGCGTTGCCAGCAGAAAAATTTTCAAATGAGATTTGAGGTACCTGCCCAATTTCAGAAAGATTGGTAGAGGATTTAAAATTCGTGGATGAACCCGAAACGACGTTAGCATAAGAAATGCCATTGTTGTTACCTAACTTTTCCACGGTAGGGGTATTTCTAGAATTGTTCGAGTGAGACAGCACGAACGTTTGATTTAAAGATGCAGGTACAACCTGACTTTGAGAAAATTTCGGTTTGGATTTCGGCTGATGCTTAGCACGAGAATCCAAAACCTTTTTCTGATGGGGCAATCCCAGAAATTTGATTTGTGATTTCCACCACAATTTGCACATTTAAATTGGGTGACTTCTTTCACGGGACAATTGTCCTTGTCGTGAGAAGAATCCCCGCAAACCATGCATTTTGGAACCATGGCGCAATGATCAGTACCGTGACCGAATGCCTGGCAACGCCGGCACTGGGTCAGATTCTGGCCATTACCGCCATGTTTCTTAAAATGCTCCCACTTTACCCGTACATGGAACAAAAACTGTACTTTGTCCAAAAGTTTCAAATTGTTGATTTCATTTCTGTTGAAATGAATCAGATAAAATTGTGAAGTCAAACCAAAGCGAGAAATATTCCCGTTTGATTTTTTCTTCATCGGTATTACTTGGGATGGGGCAAAGCCAAGCAACACCTTAAGTTCGTTTTTGATCTCATCCACCGACAAGTCGTTGGAGAGACCTTTCAAGACCGCCTTGAATGGACGAGCATTCTTGGTCTCATACGTGTAGAAATTGTGTTTGTGGTTTTTCAAATAACCAACAAAAGTTTGGTGATCTTGTAAAGATTCCGTCAACAAGCGACATTCTCCTCTTCGACCAAGCTGGAACGAAACTTTCAAATTGCAAGTTTCCTTGCAATTCTTCAGTTGCGTTCGAAAGCTGGCCAAATCGGAGACGGAAGTCACAACAATTGGCGGAGCCTTTACTCGTTTCTCGACGGCAGAAGGCTCAGTACGAGGAGAAGGTTCTTGTCATCAGTTTCGGATAAAACACCGAAACTGTTTGTCAATGGAATTGGAGGATTGACCTCACATTCAGAATCAGAATCAGACCTCAGAAGAGGCTGTTTTCTTTTTCTGTTTCCGTTAGCCGGTTTAGCGTTCAAACGCTTCACCGACGTAACGACCAAATCTTCAGAAGATTTGCGTTTACCTTTGTTTTGACGCATTTTGCAAGCAAAGTTCTCTTAAAAAGATGGCTTCGTTTGTAAAATACAACAAAATTTCAGGTGGTGTTAGTCTTGAAAAGACTGTTTAGAATTTTGGAAAATAACTCAGGTAGTCTTTAAAAAGACTGTGAATTTTGTTTTGAAATAACTCTGAGCTTAGGTAGTAAAAAATACCGCAGCTCTAGTGTCCGTTCACCACGAAGGTTCGCAAGACACTCGCATGAGAGTCCCTATGGGCATCCTCTACAAGGGGAACCTCGGTTTGCCTGATTCTGATAACTTTTTTGTTTGGATGAAACACCCTAATGGATATAGAAACAAGTCGAAACTTGAAGATTTTGAAAACATATCCTTCCCAGAATGCTTCAGTGAGTATAGAAGGATACAGTGCATTGTTGTGACAACTTTTTGCAATATTCTGGGTCGTCCATGAACTCCTTGGCGTTAAGACCGGTGGGTCTACTACCGTAACTAGCAAGATGTCGACCAGCATTGCCCACGGATCATACCATACATACCATCATACCCGCATAGCTTCAGAGTAGGTTTGACTACTTTGTAAATGACTTGGGTTGTCTTGGATCACCAAAGGACTCCCTGGAGTTATGATCTGTGGCTGTTAACTCCAGTGAGTTCTGGGATGACCCAAGACATTCCAACACAGTAAAAAAGCAGCCTACCATACTGACTGAAGCTATGCGGGTATGTTCCGTTGTCAAAACCGGTCGACATTTTTCTTGTTACGGTAGTAGACCCACAGATCTTAACTCCAGGGAGTCCTAGGAGAACTCAGGACACTCCAACACATCAGCATAGTAGTCTACCATACTCACTGAAGCTATGCGGTTATGATCAGTGGTAAAAAATCACTGACCTCTTGCTTGTTACGGCGGTAGACCCACCGGTCTTAACACCAAGGAGTTCTCGGATGACTCAGAACATCCCAATAAGTTGTTACAACATTGCGCTGAAGCCTTCCATACTCACTGAAGCAGTCTGGATAGGATCCGTTTTCAAAATCTTCAAGTTTCGACTTGTTTCAATGGTAAGCCTCTTGCAAAAACGGTTCAAAAGGATAAAGACAAGAGAAGTCATGTTTCAATCATGCTAAAGCATATCAGAACTAATAGTTTTTGCTGGTACGCGTCGAATGAAGTCAAGATGATCGAAATCCATAATAAAATAAGGATTTTATGAGTGATTTTAGCAATAGCAAAAATACGATTTTTTGTGCGTTTTAACCCAAAATACTCAAATTTCAACAACTTGTAACTTTTTAAACCCGGGGTTTAGAGAGTTCGTCCAGAAGACTTTTTTCCATGTCTTGGCGAGATCTTTCGAATAAAGTTTCTCCCGTTCGTGTACATCCTTGGACCAGCTCCCATACAAATTTGCTAATTCTCCTTTGCACAAATACTTATTTTTGCCAAAGTAATCGAATCAGAGGGTATCCCTGATGTCGTTTTTTTATTGTCACCCTAATGTTCATCTATTTTACATCAAACTTTTTTTGGATGTTGTATGACCATAAATTATGTTGAGCATAGCATACCATGATTGCCTGTTTGTTGGAATATTTTTGAAAATACTGCAAAGTCAATTCAAAAAGGCTTCAAAAACAATTAAGGGATTTCATCTATTTTTCCCATTTCGCTTATTATGTTGTTGCAATTTTCCTCACTCTCCTCCAAACGAATGCAAATGAAAAAAGGAGATTGAATGTTGTAACAACAGTTTGTGCCGGAAATCCTTTCTGAATACAAAACAGTACGAGTGGTGACCCGCGTCGTTCAGCTTATGGAACACACCTTTGCGACCGGTTATTGGCCTGAGTTATGCAGTGGAATATTTGTACAGAGGGAAAGCCTGTTTACAAATTTGAAACGCAACATGCTGCAATCAATTGTGCAGGGATTATTTAAGACGTAATAAATATTTGTAATATTTACTGAATGGTATTTGGGAAATTCTCCGCCAACTCACACAATTGCCCGGACCCCTCTTCGATTTGCGTGAAACTTTGTCCTAAGGGTAACTTTTGTTTTTGATACGTCATGACGGGAAGCCGGTACGACCTCTTTCATTTATGAACGTGCAAAAAAAGATATGTTTTTTTCTATTATTTTCAGACTGAAATGGTGATGAGATGGAAATTTGGTGTCAAAGGGGCTTTCAAGACAAATTAGACGTCCGATTTGATGGCGTACTCAGACTTCCGAAAAAACGTATTTTTAATAAAAAAAATAAAACCAAAAAAGTTTTAGAAACTCTGCCATATCTCGTTACTCAACTTTAATTTTTTTGGAACCAATAATCAAAAAAAAAAAAATGAATGTGTAATGTTTTTCATTTATATTTTTTTTTAAATTTTGTGTTTTTTTCTTGTTTTTTTTTGTATTGATAATTGTCCACGAAGGGGGGGTGGGGGTGAGATTTCCATAAAGGTGTGCACGTTATTTGGAAATGAACATTTTTGATTTTATCCTTAAGTGTTTGTATTTCTTGAAAAAAAAATCAAAATTATTTGAATTGCTTGAGATTTTTTTTTATCGTATCCTGGCTTTTGAATAATTAACCTTCATTTGATATTTATGCCCTTGGGAGCTTTTTTTTAAGACAGCATAGGCAAAAAGTCTTTAGTAGAGACAAATTTGCGTTTGCATTACCAATATAGTCAAATATAAACTCGTGCCTAACACTAGAAAGAAAAGATATGTAAACCCCAAAAAAGTCATAATTTATATTTATCGCCTATCAAAAATCGTTTTTTGTTCTCTTTGACGATTTCCTTTTCCGAAAACTTTCCGTCGCTTGAAAAAGGCTTGGCCTCACCACACACTAACATACAACAAACACACCGCTCATGCATATTCACTTCGTTCATGCAAAACTATACAGCGAAAAGACGATACAAATGGCGAAAGCAGTTGGGAGCAGCGAATCCACATTTGAATGTTTATCTTTTCTTGGTGCAAATTTCATGAAGCATACGTTGCCTCCACCACAGACCCCGTTAAGTCAGGACTTGTGGGTGCGGATTTGGGAACTTGAAATGCAAAAGAGCAAAAAGTTTACATTCCTTTTATGTGTTTTTATTTGTCATTGTGTGAAACCAAATAATCTTGGGTTGTTATTGTGGTTTATTCTGGTCTAGCTTCCCAAGTAGCAAGTAAAACATCGCTCTTTATTTGTTTATGTTGAACAATTGCTTTACAAGCGTTTTATAGTTAATTATTGAACAAGTGTCAAAAATTTGGTCAATTCACATTTTAATTAAAAAACGTTTTTTGGCGACGTTTTAGTCGATTTTTAGGCGGCTAAATTCAAACAGCTTTCTTAAAGTGGCTGTAACTTTGGCAAATTTCATTGGATTTTTGTTCCGTTTCAGCCAGGGATGGAGGACATTCCAGACTACCTAGTTGTGCAAAAATGAAGCAATTTTGAAATTTTTTCACCGTTTTTTGTTTTTTGGTTTTAGGTTTGCAAATCGTTTTTCGTAAATATCTTTTGACAGGAAAGGGCTACGGGAAAGATTTTCAATAGCGACTTATCGGAATGCAACCGGAAGTGTCCAAATCCGTTCAGCCATTTCCGAGAAACCGCAGTGACATTTTTTGGCCAATTTTCAAGTGATTTTATATGGCATTCCTCGGAGAGGAAGCCAAAACCGAGAGCATAATTGGCAAAGGGAGCGCGTGGTCGTAATAAAAAAATATTCGGAGTGAAAAGTGATTTGTTTTGTGTGTGCCTTTTGTTTCGCATTTTTGTCGTGAATTGTGCGCTGCGAGGAGAAGATTACCCTCCGAAAATGCAGCGTCATCAGTGCATAATTGGTAAAGGGAGCGCGTGGTCGTAAAAAAATATTCGGAGTGAAAAGTGATTTGTTTTGTGTGTGCCTTTTGTTTCGCATTTTTGTCGTGAATTGTGCGCTGCGAGGAGAAGATTACCCTCCGAAAATGCAGCGTCATCAGTGCATAATTGGCAAAGGGCGCGTGGTCGTAATAAAAATATTCGGAGTGAAAAGTGATTTTTTTTTGTGTGTGCCTTTTGTTTCGCATTTTTGTCGTGAATTGTGATATAGTTTTCGATAAAAACGATCTAAGTTCGTTAGGTTTATCGCGCAGCAAAATTATTTTGATTCATTAAGAACGTCGTGTGGTGCGCGAGTCTTTTTGTGTTGAAAAGACCTTCCCATAGCTCCGTAGCTCGGAGGGCTCGACGTCGGTTGTTTGTGTGTTAAGCCCTCTCCATAGCATCGTAGCTCGAGAGGCAACGAAAATCAATACCTTATCTAGCTAACAGAAAGAAGATCGGAAGGCACTTGATGATTGAGTTCGTCGCGTCTATTCCGTTGCAAATTCATGAACTAAATGATTATATAATTAAAAATCAGACTACGCTATCATTGCAGCATTGCGTTTAACACCTCATTTTATAAATAAATATTATTTGGTTTTATCTTTCCACAGCCGGCTGTCTAAGATTAAACCATTTCATTTAAAATTTAACAACAGTTAAACGGGAAATGTCTCATCCGCAGCAACCGATTGTTAGCCTTGAGAATAAAATATAATACCTTTCAACAAACACTATGATTTTGGGTCGCATCATCATCTTCTATGATGAATCCTGACCAAACACCCTATCCTACTAACCAATTTTCAGGTTCCTGGCGCTTGTGGGGTGTAAGCACAGAGTAAATCAGCTGCCCTAGTAGCAACCTGCGCTAACTAACATTCCCGTCCCTAAAAATCGAGATCTACAAACTGACATGGCGGGCGCCGTTGGTGGCCAATGACTGCTACCTATTCGCAACTGATCTTGTTTTGGCAATCATGGTGTTTTATCTTTTCAGCGCATTCATACATGCTGTTGATAAGGGAAACACCACTAGATCGCCGAAGCCTATAATCAGTAGTGCTGAAAGGATATTACGGTTCTGTTCAGCAACGGAGGGGCAACCATGGGTGATCTCTCATGCTCATGCTCATGCTCATGCATTCCTCGGAGAGGAAGCCAAAACCATTGTTCAACATGGTTGTGTAACACAAATGCCAAATCTAGCAATGGATTACGTATAGTTCATTTTTAAGTTTATTCTGACTTAAATAAAACTTGCTTGTTGAACTCGAAAAGCAAAATGATATTTCATGATGTTTCATTTCAGTTTTTTTTTGCTAAGGCTGGGTTTTCTCGTAAACAAGTTGTTTATGTGTGTTTTAACTCTTTTTTCTCCGTGCAGCGATGCTCTCAAGCATGTTTGAAAAAAGATGATATTTTTATTATTCATGGAGAAGGGGTCATCCATTAAAAACGTATCCCTGATAAATCTAATAAATCACACAAACTTGTGATGGAAGCGAATGCTGGCAGTACTGAACGAAGTAGTCCTCTCGTTGTCGATATTGAAGGAACTGTCGAGAGAGGGAGTTATCAAATTATAAAACAAAAAATCAAAGCAATCTTCTTGAAGGGACTGAAAATTTTATTGACAGCTGGAGCAATATTGATATCGAGAAGATCGACAGCCAGAGAGTCCACTGTATCTGCTATATAACTTTGCAGAACATTGTTAAGTTAGTAAAAACCCTGTAATGTTACAAACAACACAAAATTTTAATAAAATAAATGTTCTAAATGCAAAAATGACTCTTCCGGGTTATTGCAGATTCAAAAAGTACTTTAAATTGCCCATAAAATGACAAATCTGAAAAAAACAGATACCTTGATAACGGAAAATGGTAGAATTTCTGGAACATTTTTAGTATTTTATTCGATGATAAATACGTATTTTAGGAATTCTGAGTATGCCCTCAAATCGGGCGTCACCATTTCAGGCCGCAAATTATTGAAAAACACGTATTTTTTATATGTTCAAAAATTGAAGAGATCTTACCGGCACTTCTTCACGAGATATCAAAAAATGGATCTCGGATTCGTGATCAGGGACAAAAGTTACCGCTATAGAACCCCTTCATGCAAATCGAATTACCCAAAATAAAATTTGCTTAAAGAGTTGTTGGTCTATGATTAATTTAACTTTTTGCTGTTTACCTTGCAAGATCAAATTTATTAATTAACTTTCTAATTAGATAATCTCCTTCAAAGCAACACACCAAAATGCATTTTCCAAATATCCACTCCAACTGGGCAAAAAATAACAAGATATAGAAAAAATCTCAGCTCCCGAAGCTCCCCGCCACAAAATCACCTGCCTATTAGGATGATGACGATAATCGCCTCTGAGAGGGAGGTGCAGAATTTCGCCACGAATTTGGCGGGAAAGCAGAGATTCGTTTTTCCACGCCTCCTCCACCCCACAGTGGTCCAGATCGCAAAATTAAGTGGAAAATGGATTTTCCGAAAAATCGTTAAGTTTTGGAGCTTTGGTGTCTTCAGAAGAGTTGTTGCATATGGAAAGGGGCAACTTTTGGTTTGGTTGAAAATTAGAGTGGTTCACGATTAGGGTGATTTTGGAAATCTAACTTTACAGGAAAATTTTTGGGAATTTTTTCGTCTTCTAGAAAGTTGACGGGCTTGCCAATCCAAGCAACTTTGTCGACACCAAAATTTTATCTCGTAATCTCCGCCTTCTACGACAAAATATATCTGAGCAAACCTTCAAAATCAGTTTTAACGTGGCAATTCAGGGTTTAGTTTTAGAGAAAAGTGGTATTCGGAGCACTTTTAGAGCACTAAAAACAAACATTTTTATTATCTGACAAGTCAATTTGGACTTAAGGGTCAAAGTTACAGCGAATTTAAGGTAAAAGATGCAAATTTAAAACTTAAATATCGCAAGCCAAATTTTAAGCACTAGGCTGCATTTGAAAGAAGAGATCCAGCACTACAAACGCTGAAAAATCTTTTTTCTTTAAACTCGAGATATCTTCATTTGAAAAGTCTAATTTTCCTTATGGGACCACCTAACGAATTTCGAAAATTGTTCAAATATATGTTTTTCCATGTAATTTTGCCCGCTGAATCTGAATCTGCCCTCAGAATTGACCCAAAGTGTCGAAAAATCGATTTTTGGTCATATTTTGGGTTTCCATGTAAAATTATCATTTAAACCCAAAATATGACCAAACATCGATTTTTCGACACTTTGGGTCAATTCTGAGGGCAGATTCAGATTCAGCGGGCAAAATTACATGGAAAAACATATATTTGGACAATTTTCGAAATTCGTTAGGTGGTCCCATAAGGTTTTCCTTGAAAATTAGACTTTTCAAATGAAGATATCTCGAGTTTAAAGAAAACACCCTGAGATTTTTTCAGCGTTTGTAGTGCTGGATCTCTTCTTTCAAATGCAGCCTAGTGCTTAAAATTTGGCTTGCGCCTTTTCGAGATATTTAAGTTTTAAATTTGCATCTTTTTTACCTTAAATTCGCTGTAACTTTTGACCCTTAAGTCCAAATTGACTTGTCAGATAATAAAAATGTTTGTTTTTTAGTGCTCTAAAAGTGCTCCGAATACCACTTTTCTCTAAAACTTAACCCTGAATTGCCACGTTAAAAAAACTGATTTTTGAAGGTTTGCTCAGATGCTTTCTATATATTTTGTCGTAGAAGGCGGAGATTACGAGATAAAATTTTGGTGTCTTCGACAAAGTTGCTTGGATTGGCAAGCCCGTCAACTTTCTAGAAGACGAAAAAATTCCCAAAAATTTTCCTGTAAAGTTAGATTTCCAAAATCACCCTAATCGTGAACCACCCTAATTTTCAACCAAACCAAAAGTTGCCCCTTTCCATATGCAACAACTCTTCTGAAGACACCAAAGCTCCAAAACTTAACCATTTTTGGGAAAATCCATTTTCCACTTAATTTTGCAATCTGGACCACTGTGCACCCTTAACAACAGCAGCGCTAATGGATACTTCAATTTGCAGAGCTTGCTCTCTCCCCTCCCTGGCACTGCTTTCCACGTGGGGGCTGTGATGGCGTAGCCAACTGGGATTGGGGGGCCATTGCTGATTGCTTCACTCCTCAGGATGTGGGGGCTTCAATTTTTGGAACTTGTTTTCTTTTTTTGCTTTTTCTGATTCGGTTTATTCGCTGTTCTCGCCGTCGGTCTGTTTTGATTTGATTTTTTATTCATGCAGTTGGGCTGTTATCACACTCCCTCTACCCTTGTTCTTACGCGGTAGGAAGGATATTAGTGTGGTCACAGTGAATTGTGGGAAAATTTCGATATTTTGGGAATATTTCTTTATTTACTTTGCACTCTCAATAAGTTGAATTTAAAATTATGCAACAATCCATATGTTCTCCAATTTTATAAAAGTTTCAAACCAAACATGCATTTCACTCGACATTTAAAAGTCTAATGTTCTTTTCATTTGTAGGAGCTTAAAAGTTTTCAAATGGGGAGGGGTTATGAGGTATCATCAGATCGGGACAACATTGTCTACCTTTGGTTGAAAACTCAATTTGACCAATTGGAAAAAAATATCCGGGTTCGCAACGACTGATTATTTTTAATCTTTTTGGTTTTGGCGAGCAGTCTTGTCGAAAAAAGAAAAACAGATTTTCTCTACTTCACCGACGTTTCGGCCTTTATTTTGAGGCCTTCTTCAGGGGGTTTACTAAAAATGTCAAGCTTTTACAATTTATGTGTGTTTGGTTGTGTTTTGTGTACTTACTTGTTGTCTGTTTCTTGTCAAAAATGTTTTAGTCCTATTGTTAAACTGTCCTTTACGTTTGCTGCACATCACTGTTTAAAAAATTAATTTAATATTGTTTTGTAAACTATTGTGAAATACTAACATGTTTGTCCAAATAAATTGTTGTAAAACAACATTCAACTGCTGGGTCACTTTGTACTGTACAACGTCTAATTGCTAACTGTCAGGTGGATTGGTTCAGTTGTGATTGTGTTGTGTGTTTTTGTGGTTTTGTTTTGGTTTTATGTTTGTGTAGGACATGTAGTATTCCAGCGTATGTGCTGTTCAGGCCATCGGTGTCGGTTCTCTTGTTGACAGTGTCAGCTGTGTTGTGGATCCAGATCATCTCCAAGAGAGGGAGAGATGATCTCTTGAAGGACTGGTCCAGTATCTTGGCTTGTGTTGTATCGAACCGGTGGCCGGTATCGATACAATGGGACACAAGTGCGGTTTTTTCCTTGTGAGCCTGAACCTCTACGTCGGTGTACGTGTGGCCGGACTGGATCAGCTGATCCAGTTTGTTTACATCGCTGCGATGGCCAGACAGCCTGTTTTTGAGCAGGTTGCTGGTCATGCCGATGTATCTACACTCACACTGGTCACATTTGATGCAATAGATCACGTTGTGTTGGTTCAGCATCGGGATCGGGTCCTTGATCCGTGTGTAGAGGTTGTTGACAGTGTGAGTGGATCTGGATGCTACTACGATGTTCGGGTAGTCTTGTTGTAGTAGTTTGGTAATGCGGGGTGTAAGTGTTGGGATGTAAGGAATAGATCTGTATGTTTTGGGTTCTTCGGAATTAGGGTGATTGGGTCTATTTTGGGGATTAGGATTGTTTTTGTGGTTGAGGCATCTATTGATTAATGAGCGGGGATAGTCGTTTAGGGAAAGGTATTTGTGAATTAAGCACTGCCTTAAAGGAGCTCTGGCTCACTGGCACGTGCTGCAGTATTAATGAAAAATGTAAAGATCGATGAAAAGATGAGAGGGCATGTAGCCCTACTCCATAAAAAAAAGAAATAATCAGAATATGAAAAATAAGACAAACCGAGCCTAACTCCGAATGGAGTAGGTGAATGTGCGTAATTCGGTCCTTAAAAAAAAAACTATTTGTCTTTTTTCTTTATCTGTTTTGTTGGTGGTGAGATTGTAAACACGGTTGATAAAATTGGTTGCAATATTGATTTTTTGGGGAAGAGGATGAATGGATAGGAAGTTGAGGAGGCGGCCTGATGCAATCTCTTTCGTGTACCACTCTGTCCGAATGGTACCATCTGCTTGTCTTACCAGTGTCATATCGAGGTATGGGAGTCTCCCGTCTCGCTCAACCTCGTAGGTGAACTGGATGCTGTCGTGGTATGCGTTGAAAGCGGCCAAAATCTGTTTTTCTTTTTTCGACAAGACTGCTCGCCAAAACCAGAAAGAGGAAAAAAAATATTATTTAAAATTTTGACCATCTCAATCTTTCTTTGATCATCTTGGTTCAAAATACAAACAAGAAATTCAAATCACCAACCGCAGTGATGGCGCCACAAACTGAACGAAACAGTCCGAATCCGAATTAGAATATGCCATGATAGCAACCATGATTGTGGACAAAGTTTCCCCAAACTCCCAAACCGAGAAAAAGAAATCTCCCCTCGCTGACCTTGGGGGCTTTCTGGCGTGTAAAATTCTCTTTTCCCGTACTTGTTAAGTATTCATTTCAGCTCTACTGCTGTGCGCCTACGATAACAAGCCACGTCTTCATTCCGCATATCGACTCAACAGATTCTGTATGGGTGGGGAGTGCTAACGCGCTGTCAAATGTAGCTCGCTTTAGCGCGCGAAGACACCCTCCAGCAGGGCAAACATCACGTTTGAATGCCATCAAAGCTCATTAAATCAAAATATGCTCGAGTTCATTATCGTTCGCGTTCTACAGGCTACTGGGTAAGAACGCATATGGCTTACAAACGAACCTTGTGTTCTGCATAGTAATGCGATGTCAATGAAAACACAGCTTGATTTTCTTTGCGATAAACCGTCGCATCAATTGTTGGTATGCATGATTTGATGCAATAGCATTTTTCTGGAATGAATATTTTAATTCAAAAGAGATCAAATTTACATTTTTTTCTTCACGATAGGGAAAAACCGAGGAAACAACTGTATAAAAATCGCTCAATGATTGAAAAAAAAAAATCGAAAGAGGTATATGATCAAAATGATTTGCTTTATCTTTCCTATGAAAGCTTTTAATGGGGTCGATTGATATATTAACCGACTGCAAGTTTGTATGTTTTATGTTAAACATGGATTCCCTAAAATAGCACATATTTCCTACTTAACAACGAATCTCAAGCTTAATTATTATCAGTAAAATTGTAGGCGGTACAATAACGTCCCACAATTATGGAACAGGTATTATTTATTGATCAAAAAGAACAATTTTTACTCATATAATAAAAGTGGCAGCTCTTTAAACAAAGTAATGAAAAATTCTTGAGTTTTTTTAAAAGGTCCTATAAACATATGAAACACAATAGCTTATAAGACCTTTTCAATAAAAATCTTTAAAGTGTTACAAGTTGCTTAAAAAGGGCTTATATGTATACAATATGTAAAATATTGCCATTTTGTAATGTTCATATTGAGTTTAAAATTTTGATATTATTTGTATCGGAAAAATCAGAAAAACAGGATCAGGAATACGTATGTTCCATTTTTTAACATTGAAAATTGGATCAATAGTTGCTGAGTTATCGCCATTAGAAAATTGAGTTCAACTTTCGAGGAATAATCAAATATTGCGCGTATTCCCGAAAAAGACACGCGGCATATCAGCTTCGAAACGACGCGCCGCACTTTTTCCAAATGCTCACTGTCAAATCCCATAATGCGCATTTCGTTTTTGTTGTTCTTCTTCTTCGTATCGCCTGGCATTGTTGCCAGGTTTGTTTTTTATTGCATCAAAAGTGCAGAAAATCGCTGGCAACAATGTCTACGGCACAGTCAGAAATGCCGCGTGGCGTGTACTTTTGAGAGAAACGTACAATAAGCTATTGTGTTTCAAAGACTACAGAAAACAATATGTCCTGTCTATTGAAAAAAAAAACACACACACACACACAAAAAATGCTATCTCTGTTTACACCTTAGCTTCCATCCACCCGGGATTCGAACTGACGACCTTTGGATTGTTAGTCCAACTGCCTATCAGCGACTCCACCGAGACAGGACCCAGGGAGACGACTCCTACCGTCAGTGGGGGTGACATTGGGTCTGGGGGGTGAGATTGGGTCAAAGTGATTTTTAACGGATTTTACCATTTCTCAGGTTCTTCTCAATGAAAATGAATTCTGTTGAAAGGGTTGTGTAGGGGACATCTTAAGATGACTTCGCTGAAAAAATCTCGTTCCTAGAACAAATCCTGTTATTTTGGCAGCTGTCTAAAGTTGGGGTACGTTTTTGGCCAAAAATGACCTCTCGAAAAATCATTTTTCTAATATTTTTGTTAGAATTGCTCGAAAACTACACAAATGTTTGAAAATCTTCACTTCAAACATTGTAGCGTGTCAATACGATTCCCTCGAACAAGAAACACTGTTGGATGACTTGTTTTTACCATATCGTTGTATTTGAGCAATGTCACCCCCTCTAAGGGGAGATATTGGGTCAATTTTCAAACAATAGGCATTTAAGGTAGTGTTCATCAAAATCAACCATATTTTGGGAAAATGTTAGTAAACTATCTAAGAACAAATCTACGTTGAAAGATTTTCGATGTTATTTAAATTATTTTTGTTATTGAGAAAATACGAGAGGTGTATCGTTTTTTGACCCATAGTCACCCCCACTGACGGTACGCCTGGATTGAGCTAACGACCTAACCTCTAGGTTAGACCGAGGCCAATATTTACTTCCCCGTCCTATGGAAGGCGTGATCAGACAAATCAAAAATGCCACCGGGACCGTCTGGGATCGAACCCAAGCCGACTGGGTGAGAGGCAACCACGCTTACCCCTACCCCACAGAAATTGAAATCTAGAGTGATTAAATTGATAACGGCCACAGGTTAGTATTTAGAGCATTGACATCTTGGAGACAAATGGACTCGGTCAATAAGGGGATGGCGTCGCTATTTTTAGACCACGTTTTCCACTTTTTCTCCATCGAAACCGACTACTTTATCGACTTGATTTTGCAGGGGGAGATAGGACGCCGTCTATTTTTAGACGATGACTCAGCACTTTTCCACTCTTGCACTTAAAAAAACCAGATGGCAGCACGATGTAACGCCACGTCCCAATAGGACCATCTTTTGGTAAGGTGGACATTAGGGTGGTGCATGTTTTAGGGGGTTCAGAATTTTTAATTTTGCAGGATGGCGAGTTAGCGCTTCGGTGTCTTCAAAAAAGTTGTAGGAACGCCATTCTGAGCCACTTTGCTGAAAGGTACGAAACTCTATCTTCAAACGGGAAGTTTTAGAGTGTTTTTTGAAATGTAGGTTAGGGTGATTCTGAAGGTACTGTTTTTTTATTCATTTATTCAAACTTTTTTCTTTCAAGAGAACGAAAATTGGACCATTTTATGAGTTAAACTTTAACTGTTAAAGTCAAAAAACGATGAAAAAAGTGTCATATTCAAATGCCACTAGCTTGAAAAATTGGTGGAGTTTTACCTCGCTCTTTCAAGTATCTAAAAGTACACATTCTAGAGTTTGTTTCGACGTTGTCGTGTTATCTTGTCGCACGTGTATTTTGGGCCAAATTGAGTTAAGAACGCCGTGATTTTTATCCTGAGATATTCAATAAAACCCGAAAAGCTCTGTACATTGTTGTTACTCTTCAGTTGAAAGAAGTTTCAATCTTGTCGTGCTAGCTTGACACACACTAAAAATGGCTGTAAGTGCGACAACTCGCCACAGGGATTTTAGGTCAGAACGCGTTTGACACACGTACATGCATGTCTACCGTAAACATTTGTAATTATTACTCAGGACTCCAGCAACCCAATTCAACCAAATTTCGGGACAATGTCCAGAGTGTTCAGCCAAACAAAACGTGTTTGTGATTGTTTACATTGCGTGCTCGGATCGTCAAAACGACGTGTGACAAAATAGATGAACGAAAATGTTCATATGGCATGCTCTACAAATGTCTAGAAGGGCTCATAAATGTAAAATACAATCTAGTGGTTGTAGAATAAGTGGTAAGTGTTTTGATCACATTGAATTGCTGATGTATTTTTTAAATAATTATGGGTAAATCTTGTACAAAAATACTCTGCTTTCGAAACTTCACCCAATTTGCATAACATTGGCGCCACACGTCTTCGACACAAGTAAATTGAAAGTTGCGGCACATTCTGCTCCCTGGTTGAATGTTCCTGACGTTACTGGCCTACAACACGCGATGATTGCCGTTGCTGCCAGAATCACGTGCAAAACATCTACCCGCTGACTTTTTTCTTTTGCTCCCAACAGACTGAATTCTCTAGCGAGAAGGATGCTAATTAAAACTTTTCCTCCGGTGCTGGGTTTTTCCCACCCCAAAGGAAAACCGAAGCAGGAAGGTGACGCATTTTCAGTCACTTTGTAGCACCCTGCCGGGAAGAGCAACTTACTGCTGCAGGAAAAGTGTCCTGTCGTGTGGCCTGGCCCTGGCGTAGTCCCAGCAACTGAAACCACCGAAATGCTGCACCATGACCAAGGACATGCCGGCAATGCCGCCAGGCATGCTGGCAGCTGATGGTTGCAAGTCACACATACACACTCTGCTGGAACTGTGTCGTCAAGGTCCTCGTTTCTCGGGTATGGACCGAGGAACATTTAATTTTGGGGCCAAAGTTGGGGAAGGGCAGTTTTGTGAAGTGGTTCTGTGCTGCATCTGAGGGGTTAATAGATTTATACGAGTGATGTTGAACAAGTTTTGCCAGCTTTTTAATTGGGTTAGGGTAATTTAGTTTAGAGGGCTATTGAGCTGTGGTTGATGTTGCCTCTCTGACGAGGTAAACTTTTAATTGTTATTTATTTTAATTAAACGACAAAAGGAAAATGGTTGGAATAACTCATGTCACTTTAAAAATTCTAACTCAACAATTTGGGGTTTACGTAAAAAGTTTAAAAATTGGCAATACTCCTGACCTATCATCGATTTACGTAAAACTTTGCTCTAATGGGTAATTTTGGTGTCTGATCACGAATCCGTGGTCCATTTTTCAATATCACTTGCAGTTGTGCGGTACGACCCCTTTCATTTTTCTAAATTTTTAGTAAGAGAGCAATTCGAAATCAATCTTTTTATAAATTATAATTTTTGTATTTTTAGCCCGGCTGAAACTTTTTTGGTGCCTTCGGTATGCCCATAGAAGCCATTTTGCATCATCAGTTTGTCCATATAATTTTCCATACAAATCTGCCAACTTTCCGTACAAAAATGATATATGAAAATAAAAAAATCTGTATCTGTCTGTAATCTGTCTTCGGCAAAGTTGTAGTCCTTATCCATGGACTACGCTGAAAAAAATGATACACGGTAATTTTTTTTTGTGATTTTTAATTTCACTTTTTGTCACTTAAACTTGATTTGATAAATAAACAATTTTATGTTTTTTAAAGTAGTAGTATAGACAAAAGTTAAAATTCCATCTAATTTGTCACCATAATTTTGTTTTATTTTTTGTTTTGAAAAAAAAAATATGTCTAGTTCTAGCAATGCACAAGTCACAACAATTGTCCAAAGGGCAATTCTTATGCAAAATTGCCTGAACTTTTCAAAAAAAAAAAATCTTTTCAGGCACGCGATTGAGGGGGAAAAAAATCCAAAAATTGGTAATGATCCTCAATTTTTCAAAAGGCTTTGTTCGGTCTGGCCGAAGACTTGCCCCCACCCTTGCAACGCCCGTTGACTACGCCTCTGAGCAACTGTCACTTTTTACACGGCGCTCACACACATTATCAAAACAAACGTTTGGTAGTGTGTGTGTGAACTACGTGTAAAAGGGTTGTCAAACAAAAATGTGACCCCATTCGTTTGACAACAGTTGGTGTCAAACCATCGGTATTTGAGTGTATATTTATTTATTTTTTTTTGTCTCTTTGCCGCTTTGTATTACATTGTTCCACTCTCATAACTAACCCTGCAAAGTTACAAAAACACGAAATTTTAAAATGAAAAATTTTGCTGCAAATGTACCCTTGAAAACACTCTTCTGGGTTATTTCTGCTTCGAAAAGTTAATTAAATTTCCCACAAAATGACATGTCTCACGATTTCGTAACGGGAAATGGCAGCGATTTTAAAACTATTTTTTAACTTTTTTTGATGAAAAATCCGCACGCCATTAAATTGGGCGTCCAATTTTACATGAAAGTATCTTTGACATCAAGTTTCTGTCTCATCGCGGTTTCGAGCTACAAATCACTGAAAAACGTATATTAAAAAAATCCAGAAAAATGAAATGGGTCGTACCTAGTGCGTCCATCCCGGGAATTCCCGAAATTGAATAAAATATCGAATTTTGGCCCCGAAATTTATTGTTGTGGAAATACATTCATAGATTAATACATAGTAATCGATAAGAATTTAAAAGCATTAAAATTTGTATTCGGCATTTATCAGCATTAATTTGGCTAATTAGGGAAAATTGTTGAAATTTGAGTTTACAGATTCACAAAATGCCTAGTGCTTTAAATATTTCCTATTTAACTCTTTATATTTTTAAAAGACTGGTTATTACATTTACGAATATTAATAATTCTAAAAATTGGAAAAAAATCATATTCAACTATTCAGATTGCAGTGGTTTTCCCCAGTTGGCCAAAGCAGAATGAAAAACAAAAAATATATATTTTTTATTTCTTTTAAGGGGTTACATACATGTACATGAAAATGCAAAAAAAAACTTATTATTGAAAATTGATTAAATCCACTTGAAAGATAATCACTCCTGAAAGTTCCATGAAGATATTTCATTATTAAACTGAGTAAGAGACGATTTGAGCACAACATTTTGCCATGCGCTGAGCAAACTGTCAAACTTTGTGAACATTTTTTTCTCAAGATAGAATGGACCAAATTGACTGAAATTTGGGGAGAAGAATCTCAAGACGTCCCGTGTGCATGACAATGCCCGATTTTTTAATTTTGCGTGTTTAAAAAATGCAAAAATCAGAAGCTCTCTAGCTTTTTTTATGAAAAACATAAAAATACTTTTATCTTATTTAAAAATAAACTTTTTGAAAATCGACCTTCGTCAGGCACACGGAACCAGTTAAACAAGAGTTCATTAAAATTATGAGCCGATTTGGTCAAAGCAGTGTTGAGATATCGTAGCACCAGTTTTTTGAAACTGCCAACTTCAAATTGTTATATCGCGGCAATGGTACAAACAAAAGTTTTCAAATTTATTTAGTGAAAGATTAAAATATATATTTTAATGTCTTGAATAAGATTTACAAAAGTTTATGCCGATTTAAATTGGAATGTAACCCCTTAAGCTATTGAAAAACTGTCGTCTAGTTTAGATTGAAGTGAAGATATCATCAATTAATATAAATGAGCTGATTTGATGATTTAAAGCTTGAAACATAACAAATATAATGAAAAGATAGATTTTATGACTGTTCAACAAATTTCCTGGGAATTCAAAAATATTTTTCCCGTTTCCAGGGAAATCGAAAATCCGGGAAAATTGGACGCCCTAGTCGTACCGCCTCACCGCCCCGTTGTATCGAAAAATGGACCTCGGATTCGTGATCATGAACCAAAATTACCCAATATTCACGAAAATCGAAGAGGGTCGGGTCAACTTTTTCCAATGTGTGAATTGGCGGACATGTATATTTTAATGAGCTGAAAACAGATTTTAAAAATGATTCAATGTATGTCCATTGCTGTTATCAACCCTTGACATTTTGATCTGTTTACGAAGATGTTTCCTCTGACATAAAATTTATACAATTGAGTTAATTATAGGACATTGTGTTACTTTGGCGAAACATAACTCATCACAAATCTCTAAAGATGTCTTCACTGAAATAAGCAGATGGAACTAGCTCCACGACAAGAATTTCTTCCTCGTGATTAACATCGTAGTTCAGTAAAGTGATTTATCTCGATGCCTCCCGGAGTGTTGCATAAATGGCTGTTAGCAAGATGTCTTGAATAATGAATATTTAATCACTCGTGAATCTGTCTTTCCAACTTCCTCCTTCAGGACAATTGAATACCGCTGACTAAGGACATCTGGTTGTGCGAATTAACCGCAACGATGTCTATTCGAGCATTAAAAATGAATCATAATTGATGAAATTATGCAGCTGTCAAAGTATTGTGCTTAGTGGCGTGCACCTGCTTGGGGACCATCCATAAACCACGTGGACACTTGAGGGGGTATGGCGATTGTCCACGCTCCATACAAAAAAGATTTTTTTTGTATGGACAATTGTCCACGAAGGGGGGGGGGTTCGAGATTCCCAAAAAAGTGTCCACGTGGTTTATGGATGGTCCCTTGACATGGTTTCGACATTCGAAGAAAAGCTTGAAGCATCGTCAATTTATTGCTAATTCAATCCATTTCCACCACCTTTCCACCCACTCACAATGTTCGACTTCGAAACTGTGCCACCGAGTTTGAAAACAGCAATTTTTCACTCCACTGGCCACACAACCGTGTTTCAAAAGGACGACGGGCACAAAAAAGGGCGAAACTTTTCCGGGGTTTTTCCACCAGCCAGCACAACTTCCTCGTTTGTGGCAAGCACGAGTTCACTTTGCATGCCCTTTTCCGCAACCGTCCTACCCGAGCTGCTTCAGGCGTAGCCGTTTTTAATAATGGCGAAATCATAATTTCAAATTTTAAAAATTTTACCGCTTCCGCCTTCGTTTGATTCAGTTTCGGGTGGAGCATTTTTTTTCTTCTGCTGGTTGGGTTTCCATTTTCTGTTCGCGGGGATTTCTTCCTCGATAAACTGCTCAATGAATGGTGGGAAATTCTCGCAGGACGAGCGTAAAAAAGCAGAAAGTTGCTCGTTTTCCCATTCATAAATTTTCGCATCATTCAACGCCTTTCGCGTTTTTTTTTTGTTTGTGCTTATTTGACTGTTCTGCTTTTCTGTCTTTATGTTTAATTTCTGTTTTTTTTATTTCTTTTCTTTTTTTGCTGTTTTCCAATCTGTAACGATTTTATATGTTCAATTTATTTTAAGCACTTTTTTCATTTAACATTCTTCACCAGTTCAGTGCATTCTTCAAAAGTAGCTCTAGGAGAATTGATTCCAAAGTATTTTCAGTCAAAATGATGAATTCTGTTGGTCAAATATTTAACTTGAACTTTGTTTCACATAATTAAATATTTATCTGTCCAATTTATCAACGACAAACCCCACAAAAACGCAGCCCATAAAACTGGACACCGTGACCGTTCTGGAAAAAGCACAACTTTTCTTCAATTACCATGAATTATTTAGGTCCTTCCACAACAAACAGCTACTCGGGGCTCCACGTATACGTCTTTATTGTAGTGTATCCACTTGTGTTTACGTCGGCAAAAGTTTTCTTCAATATCGCCACCCCCCTCTCTCCCGCTAGCAACATAATCGTTTTAAGGAAAAGTTTCCTTTTTCGGTTGAAAATTTTCCACCCAGCCATTCCGGGAAAAGCTTCTGAAGAAGAGAAAACCCCTGCCACACCTCCCCTCCCGCTGTTGGCCCTTCCGGAAGTTGAGAACCGACACAGGAAACTGTGTCGCACTCAAAGTAGGGCATCTTAATTCGATGTCGTTATAATTTTATTTTGTGCCTCCACCTTTCTCCTCCCAGCTGGAACCGAGGTAGGTGAGGTTGACTCCCCTCGGAGAACACAGGTAGCAGATTCAAACAGATGCATGGCAAAGACAGTGGAAAATTTTGGTATCCGGTGTGGGAACTGATTGCTCACCGATCGTGTGCCCGAAACTTTTGCGATTAGCGTTTTTTGGGTGAATTGATGAGGCGACATTAAGATCGCTTAAGATAAGTGAACCATTAGTAGCTTTTCAGCTTTGCAGTATGTATGATTTTTTTTTCAGATGAGCAGTTCTCCCCAAATTACGGAAATGTATTTTATTTTGCGTTTTAGCCGAATGCATCATTGCATAGTGGATTTTATCTGTATTTTTCGTTTAGTTGAAACTGTCATTTTGTGTCATTAGTTCGCCCATGCAAGGCACTATCGTGTTCCCACGCCTCAAATCAGCAAACCTCTTCAAACCCAGAACTTCTGCACATCTTACTGCTTCAAATTTATCAACCAGAATGACCCAAATCAACATGAGGTTGATTCGAGTAGGCAGGGAATGTCCTGTCTCAAACACATGATTTCCTCTCCAAATACTTGCTTTCTCACTCACTGTTCCTTATTTCTCAATTTCTTGTGTCATTTTATCTCACTCTTTCTCTCTCTTTTAATTAGCTCTCGAATGCAATCGGGCGGATGGGCTCATATCATCAAAATTTTGATAATATATACAAAATTGTTGAAGTTTTAGTGGACTGTTTCAAAATAATTGAAATTTAAAATGGCATCGTTAGAAATCAAAACGGTATTTCTTTTCACCAAAAAACCCAAACATAACTTTTCATAATAAAATGTTAGTTTTGCAAAGCACATAAACTACTCTGAACATCAATTGCATATTTTTAGTATTACCGATGTGGACAAATTGCACATCTTTTCGTTAATTTTTATGTTTATAATGTTTCAAGCAAATTCAAATTTTATTTCACCAAAATTTATACACTTACTATAAACTCTGGTAATAACAGATTATTCAAACAGTTTTGCTGACAGTTAAGTTTCATTAGAAAAAAAGGGTTTAAAATATTCATAATTACTTAGCGTTGTACAATACAACTCGGAATATTGAAAACAAAACTTCACCATTTTTTGATACATTTGTAAATTTTTTCGAGGAATCCGATAAAAATATTTTCAGACATAGGCTCTTTGATCCCGAGACCATCAAAAAAACATTTAATGTTTTCATTTGACCTTTTCAAATGTTAGACTAGATATTCTAAACTTTGAACCGAAAAACGAAAAACGAAACTATTGGCACTACGCCCCCCGGGGCATGGCCTTCCTCTAACGTGGGATTTCTGCTCCAGCGCCTCTGACGAGACAGGAGAAACCGGGACCGACGTTTTACTTCACCATCCGATAGAAGCTCAGTGGATAAGGCGGGAATCGAACCCGCGTCTCATAGCATCATCAAACTTTGAACCATTTTTCCTTAAAAGCCTAACTAGGGGAACTATACCCTTTCTCAGCCTATTTCTATTATCGGCCTTTCAGTACTTTGATCATGAATTATAGCTTAAATAAAGTGTTTTTGACTGTTCCAAAGTAATAAATAGCTCAACTTAAAGTGAGCAAGCAACTCTTCATTGTTGATACATCTGAAAATGTTGGTTTAATAGCGGAAACGGCAAAAGTGATGAGAATTGGTCGAACGGCTTAGTGTGATTAAAATGGGTATATTTCCCCTAATACCCTTTCGTTTGTACCCGAGATAGCTAAAATCTGTTGAAATGATGCGGAGTGATGATTTTTTGAAAAAATGTGGTTTTAGCAAAAATCGGCAAAAAATGCAATTTTTTTGAATACCCTAACACGGCGTAGGTCACCCTAGCATCCACCGGAATGTTGTTTTCGTGGGGAATTGCTGATATGTTTCATCAAATATGAAAAAAAAAAATTTTTTGCCTTTCTTATAAAAGAAAGGTTTAAGGTTTGCTTTTGGAAAAACGCTTTTTTCAGAAATCTAAAAAAAATCTATTACTAAATTGAAGGTTTAGATGCGCTCTTTCGATTGAATTTTGGCTCGAAACCCGGAACTCAAATTCTGATTTTTGAGAGCTCTTTTTCTGAAATACATGGCCGATGTCTGTATCCGCTCTTAAAAATTTGTGTCTTCCATCACTGGAAAACCGCTCGTAAAACCCACAATTTTCAAAAGTCAGATCTGTAGCCGTGGGGTCGGAGATGAACATTTTATTTTTCGATTCACAATTTTCGACCAGTAAATGTGGTCAAAGCCATTTTTAAAGGTATTTTTTGGACTATTTCAAAGATAACACTATCAAATTTAAAGAATTCAGTTTCAAACAAAAAGCCATTCGAAAACATGCGCCATAAACTGTTTGGGCCCAAAATTTGAAGCTTTTCCAAAATGTATTTCCAGAGATATAGCGATTTTAGTGTTTTGCCTTTCTTACTAAAGAAAGGTATAGGTTTTACTTTAAGGCAGGACGTCATTTCCATCTTCGTAAATATGTCGATTTAGCATGAATTTTAAGCGGAAAAATCGTCAAAAATTCACACTGCATCGATTTTCGACGCTCTATCGATTCACCTTGACAGAAATCGTCTATCTTCAACCCTCGAATTTTGAGAAAATAAATTCCGTGGAGGTCGAGTGATGTTCGTATGTGGTAAAATTTTGCAAAATTTTGTGTCGCGCCGTTCTCAGCTCCCATATATCCGATTTCGATTCTTCTAAATGCAGATGAAAGCTAGTGTGCTGAACCTGGGCGAGTTGCCGCGCAAATATCGAAATATCCATCTGTTTTCGGATGTGGCCAGACTTTTCCAGAAACTACACAGTTTTCAAATGAAAATATGGTCAAAATTTTTTATTTTCATACCTTTAATTTATCTCAAAAAATGCATTTTTCGAGCCTCCCAAATTTTCATCCAGATTCATAATATGTTCTGGAGTTAGAGCCGTTTGATTGACCTGATTGTTAAAAATAGCTATCTCTGATTCTGTCACTTTCGTAGAAGCTGAATGGCTAGCTTCCCTGCACCGTGCGGCACACGCGGTTCACTTGTAGGGTAGAGTAGTCATCAATGAGACACGGGGAACAATGATAAAATGGCTCTCACAAGACGTAGTTTCAATCAATCAGGCTCATATTTGGGGGAAAGGTGTGTCTACTAGATACACGTCTGCTATAATTGTGGCTTTGGTTATGGATGCTCCTTTGTAAAGTTATTCATACATGTTTGATTCCGGGGTGTAATAGTAAATTATGACTAAAAATTACATTTTCACTCATAGGCTGCCATTTACACAAAAACTAATATTTCTCCAAATTTCTTTCGTCATTTTACAGGGCATAAGTTGGGCTACAATGTCCTTTTATTGGGTTTGACCAAAATTTAGAATATACCCAGAATCCAGGGCTGTCTCATTGTTCCCCACTCTTTTCTACCCATGGGTAACAATGAGACACTTTGATTTTTCTTCATTAATCTTTTCAAAATCTGTGGAAATCTTTCAAAACATGAATTAGAAGTGATTTTTGGCATATTTATTGAGTTTGAACTTCATTTAACCAAAAATATAAAGTTATTTGATAAAATATATGGATTCTACAAAATTTAAATACTTTTTAGTATAACTTTTGTAAATTGAAGTTTCATGTTGACAAAATTGCTTGAATATATTCAAAACAAGTCACCTGCAATGGAACAATATAAAAGCATGATGTTTTACTAGAAAAGTATTGATTTTTGTAGAGTGTCTCATTGTTCCCCAGCTGTCTCATTGTTCCTGCCAAGTGCGTCTACAATGAGACAGTTGAATAACTCTGACTGTAGACGTCAGATCGATCTCATATTTTGGTCAATGTAAGAACAAACTAAAAGAAAGAAATTGCAACAAAAAGTTCTTTAAAATATGCTAAAGAAAAAAATACAAAAATCGTTGAAGTTTAAAAACCAAAAGTGTCTCATTGATGACTACCCTACCCTACCTCGGTCTTTCTTGGGTAATTCTCCGCCAACTCACACAGCAGTTGCCCCGACCCCTCTTCGATTTGCGTGAAACTTTGTCCTAAGGAATAACTTTTGTCCCTGATCACGAATCCGAGGTCCGCTTTTTGATATCTCGTGATGGAGGGGCGGTACGACCCCTTCCATTTATGAACATACGAAAAAAGAGGTGTTTTTCAATAATTTGCAGCCTGAAACGGTGATGAGATAGAAATTTGGTGTCAAAGGGACTTTTATGTAAAATTAGACGTCCGATTTGATGGCGTATTCAGAATTCCTAAAAAACGTAAAAACGTATCGAAAAAAACACTAAAATAGTTTTAAAAATTCTCCCATTTTCCGTTACTCGACTGTAATTTTTTTTGGAACATGTTATTTTATGGGAAATTTAATGTACTTTTCGAATCTACATTGACCCAGAAGGGTCATTTTTTCATTTAGAACAAAATTTTTCATTTTAAAATTTCGTGTTTTTTCTAACTTTGCAGGGTTATTTATTAGAGTGTAACAATGTTCTACAAAGTTGTAGAGCAGACAATTACAAAAAAAATGATATATAGACATAAGGGGTTAGCTTATAAACATCACGAGTTATCGCGATTTTACGAAAAAAAGTTTTGAAAAAGTAGGTCGTCATCGATCATGACCGTTCATGGTCACCCGCGACAGACACGGACGACGAAACGAAGAAAAACGCAAAAAGTAATTTTTTCATAACTTTTTTTCGTAAAATCGCGATAACTCGTGATGTTTATAAGCAAACCCCTTATGTCTATACATCAAAATTTTTGTAATTGTCTGCTCTACAACTTTGTAGAACATTGTTACACTCTAAAAAATAACCCTGCAAAGTTAGAAAAAACACGAAATTTTAAAATGAAAAATTTTGTTCTAAATGAAAAAATGACCCTCCTGGGTCAATGAAGATTCGAAAAGTACATTAAATTTCCCATAAAATGACATGCTCCAAATTTTTTTTACAGTCGAGTAACGGAAAATGGGAGAATTTTTAAAACTTTTTTTGTGTTTTTTTCGATGAAAAATACGTTTTTTCGGGATTCTGAGAACGCCATCCAATCGGGCGTCTTATTTTACATAAAAGTCCCTTTGACACCAAATTTCTATCTCATCACCGTTTCAGGCTGCAAATTATCGAAAAACACCTCTTTTTTCGCATATTCAAAAGTGGAAGGGGTCGTACCGCCCCTCCGTCACGAGATATCAAAAAACGGACCTCGGATTCGTGATCAGGGACAAAAGTTACCCCTTAGGACAAAGTTTCACGCAAATCGAAGAGGGGTCGGGGCAACTTTTCCCGATTTCGTGTGAGTTGGTAGAGAATTACCCTCTTGTCTTGGTGCGCTGGTATGATGAACCAAAACACCAACACAGTCACACAAAAGGGCTCGTACCGAAACTAGAAAACCAAAACCGCGGTGTGCGTTGTTGGGAAGCTTGCTATGATCGCGTTTGTCATAAACGCTTGTTTGATTAGAAACGTACAAACATAACGTCATGATTCGAATTCCCGGACGCTTCGAAACCCGGACACTTCAACTTGTTTTATCAATTATTTGGATATAAGTTCGCATTATGAATGTCAAAACTGTGTTTTTTGATGAATTCTAACATCAACTTTGATTTAAAGTTTGTTTGAACGCTGTAGTTAATGCCAAAACAATTAAATAAAATAAAATTATAAGTTTACCAAAAATGCGAAACATTTCAACGGAAATATTTCATAGGCGTCCGAAGCACCGGAAAGGCCGAGCAGAAATTTATGTTTTTGATTTCCTTAAATTCTAGCAATTTTTTATATAAACTATCGATCGCTTTAATGTTAACAGCTTATTTGAGACCTAAAGAATGCCATTCACTAACATTTCAGTCTAAATTTGTGCGATTCATAAGCAAAATCGAGTGTCCGGAATTCGAAGCAAAAGTGTCCGGATTTCGAATCAGCTTTTAACAGTGTCCGGGATTCGAAGCACAACAAGTCATTTTAATTTTAAAGTTCTGAAGAAATATTGTTAGAAAAGACATATTTTGTATACATTCTCTTAAAACTGACTGTTTATATTAAATCTTGATGATATTTCTACATTTCCAACTTATTACATGATTTTTTGCCAGCTTTAACAAAAATTATATAATTACTAAGTGTCCGGATTTCGAATCATGACGTTATTGTACAATTAAAAATATTCTTTTGGTGAAAGTTTCGTTTTTTATTTCTTTTGGAAATCATATCATTCATAATACTTATAATATCATCATAATACTTTGCTTTCATCATAAGACTTTCTTTTGTGCTGACGTTATAAATAATCAAAGTCGATGTTATTAATTGAAAGAAGTTCTACCATTGTTATATTCTTTAGTAAGAAAGGCTCTTTCTCACCCCAGGTGGGATTAAATCGGGTTTTTTTTAGAAAAAATAACACGTTTTTTTTCTGTGTACAAATTAGGAACATTAATGAATAAAATACAACTAGACTAATTTAAAATGCATTTTCAAATATTTTGTCAATCCACATGCAGCTATTCTCTACTAAAACGGCCGATATTGACCGTTTTTTTGTATGTTTTGATTTGGCTCAAACTTTTTGGGGGCCTTCCCTATGACCAAATAAGCTTTTATGTGTCATTGGTTAACCATACAAAAATGGTACCTAAACTTTCAAACAGCTGAAAATTTTGAGTGAGTTTTCTGATCAATTTGGTGCCTTCGACAAAGTTGTAGGTATTGTTGAGAACTATTGAGAAAAAAGGTAAACGGAAAAAATTGCAGATTTTTTATTATATTTTTTAACAAAACTCAATTTCCCAAAATATAATTGAGTTTTTGGCCGTATTATTGAATGTTTGGCCATTTTGAAATGTTAGTTTTGATTCAAAAAATTTAAAAGTATTGTTTTCGAAAAGATTGAAAAATTTCACGAGTGATTCATGTTTTAACATTGAAAATCGGATCATTAGTTGCTGAGATATCAACATATAAAAAAATAATGGGTTGTTTTGGTGAAACTTAGAAAACTTCAATTTTTTTTAACCGGCTCCGTGGCTTAATGGTTACGGCTCCTGCCTCACAAGCAGAAGGTTCAGGGATCAAATCCCGGTCGGTATCTTCGAAATTTGGAATCAGGAATTGGAACAAAAACTAAACTGAATCAGGTGGGATTCGAACTCACACCTCTGGATTGATGGTCTGGGACTCTAACCAGTTGGCCATCTGAAGGTTATAAACATGTTGTATTCTTCTCATATTAAATACGCTCTGATCCCTGATTTGCCTGAAGGGATTGGGAGTCTTAAGATAGATCAAGAATCCGTCTGGTGCTTGCTTCTATGTTAAGGCGGGGCCGGACAATGCCCAACGACCTCGGAATTGGGCCGCTAGGATCTCTGCCATTCTGAAATGGGTCGTTGGAAGCAGCGCGAGGGCTATCACCACCTAATACCCGGGACTGAGATAAGTTGTATCAGCATTCGGCATATACAAAGTCTGATACAAATTATACTTTCCCATAATTTCGCTACCGGTTAGCGGGTATTGGATTGGACCACACACACACACACAACTTAGAAAACTTCAATTTTCATGTTTCTTTTTCTTTAAGCCGCTGTTTCGCAGCAACCAGAGGTCCAATCTTAAATGAGCAGTTCTCTACGGAATTGGTCTTTTTTCTTTAGTTTTAATTTTTGTATTTTTTGATCCGGCTGAAACTTTTTTGGTGCCTTTGGTATGCCCAAAGAAGTCATTTTGCATCATTAGTTTGTCCATATAATTTTCCATACAAATTTGGCAGCTGGCCATACAAAAATGATGTATGAAAATTCAAAAATCTGTATCTTTTGAAGGAATTTTTTGATCGTTTTGGTGTCTTCGGCAAAGTTGTAGGTATGGATATGGACTACACTAAAAAAATGATACACGGTAAAATAAATCGGTGATTTGCAAAAAAACACTATTCTTATTTTTTTATTTTTTGATATGTTTTAGGCAACATCAAATGCCAACTTTTCAGAAATTTCCAGAATGGGCAAAAAATCTTTGACCGAGTTATGATTTTTTGAATCAATACATTTAAAAAAAAAAAATCGAAATATTGGTCGTAAAAATTGAATTTGCAATCAAAAAGTACTTTCGTGAAATTCTGATTAAGTTCATCGTTTTCAATGTAATAGCCTTTTTTTTGTAACTTTTTTCAAAATAGTCGCAGTTATTGATTTTTTTTTTTAAATAGTGACTATGTTTGCTCACCTTTGAAATAAATATTTTTGAAAAGCTGAGAAAATTCTCTATATTTTGCTCATTCGGCCTTTGTTGCTACGACCCTTAGTTGCTGAGGTATTGCCATGCAAAGGGTTAAAAACAAAAAACAAAATATTGTTTTTAAGTCTCACCCAAACAACCCAACATTTTCTAATGTCGATATCTCAGCAACAAATGGTCCGATTTACAATGTCAAAACATGAGACATTCGTAAAATTTTCCAATCTTTTCGAAAAAATATTTTCAAAATTTTTAAATCAATACTAACACATCAAATGCGCGTACTATTGAATGTTTGGTCTTTTTGCAATGTTAGTCTTGATTTAAAATTTGTGAAAATATTTTTTTCAAAAAGATTGGAAAATTTCATAATATATTATTCTATAGAATAACTTTATTCAACTGCTTACTACTTTTTACCGGTTAGAAACAATCTGAGAAGCAGTCTAACGTCATTTATTTCCATTTTACTTAGGTTGCGTTTCCATATGATCAGTTTGGAAAAATATTTTAATCTGAAAAATAATTACATTTTAAAATACAAGCATTGCTAAAAGAGGCACCAACCTTGGTAAATTCAAAAATTCAGATTAATTGAAACATATTTCAGGGGTTACGGCAAAAAAGTCAGAGGTTAATATGAGCACACACTTCAACTTTTATTTAATTAGGTTTTCAGGGCGTTCAAATATACTCTTTCACCTACTAACAAAACACATTTGAAGATATTTGGTTGCATCATTGCCGAGATATATCAATTTCAATTTAGCAGTTTCAAAAAACGAGTGCCACGATATGTCAACACTATCTTGACCAAATCGGCTCAAAATTTTGGTAAAGACTCGTTAAACCGATATCCAAAACAAAATATTTTAAAATAAGATAAAAATATTTTTGTGTTATTTATATAACAAACATTATTTTTTAATTATTTTTAAAAAAAAGCTTATTTTCAAATTGGACTGCATCATGCACGCGGGATACATCTTGAGAGTCTTCACCTCAAATTTCCGCCAAATTGGACCTTCCCATTTTGTTATTTTCTACATGTATGTAACCCCTTAAGTGACGATTTGTTTTTTTATTCAATCGTCACGTTTCTAGATAAATTTTCTCCACATAAAAAAAAAGACATCTCTAAATTAAAGCCTTGAAGGTTCAACAAGTTTTTTTTCAACTGTTTAATTCGAGGTTTAATTCGTTTCACATATTTTATTTAAATTCTTAACACATTTTTACCAGTGTCACCATCTATTCAACCTTCCGCCACTTTGGGTGTACATTTCCACCCCATGTTGACCATCGTCTGGTAGGGCAGGCAGTCTCAGTGTCTCGGAATTCAATTTAGGGGAATTTAATTCGAGCTTTTGTTGTCGCACCCCGTCACGCGGATCCGTTCCCAGAAGTACCGAGCTGTTCTCGTGATCCTCCGTGCCACCTTGGAAGAAATAAAGAAACCCCTTGAGAAACACTTTCTCATTCGTAGAATGTACATTAAAAATTTAATTTTTCAATTTAATTTCGTCCTTTCTTCGGGGGCTTTACTCGAGTTGGTGACTTGTTTTTTTTGTTGCTGAGGAATTGTAGCAGGATCGAATTGGAAATTTTCCACGCTCTTCTTTGTTGTCGAATTTTATTTTGTGATTTTTTTTCCAAAAAAAAAACTTGAGGTCTCTCCTCAAATTTTTCGAACAAGAATACTCATTCGTCTCCTGCAGAAAATCTTCGCCGCGGAAGCATCCCCAGAGGGAAAACCATTTAGCATTGAGCGCGAACGCTCGACGGTAGGAACCATTGTGGCCAATTCCCGTTGCGTCAATCCTGACCTTTTTGCCGGACAACTTTGGCTCGATTGTTGGACTGGAGGGGCTTGGCAAATTGAATTTTTGGCCGGTTTGTCTTTTGTTCTTGGCAGTTTGTCTTGAGTCGCAAAACTTTTCACGGCGCGGCGACTTTGGGCCTTCTGGGTCGGGTCGGTGTTTTTCCCGTCGCGTGGAAGGAGATTTTTCCTGCAGTGGGAGAAGAGGAAGGGGGGGACGGAAAAGCTGGCAGATAACCATAAGACAATTATCGGGGAGGTGGGTGAGATGGGGAAGGGAGGGTTGTAAAAAGGACAGGACGGAGTAGATTTTTGTGTTTTTTTTTGCCGGTGGAAACCTGAATTGTTTATCATAATTAGGATTTTCTTTGTTCTCTTGATAACATAATTTTTCCGGAATGCTGCTTAGTGAATTAGGAGGAGCGGCTTGTATCAGGTAATTTGGGAAATGTTTTTGTTTTGATAAAATGATAATTTTTTGTTTCTCTGCTGCTCGGCGTTTGAACTTGCTATTCAAGGTCGGGTTTGAATCAAGGTTGTCAGGTTTCAGAAAAAAAATGGCACTGTCAGTTTTTACGCGACAATTTGAAAAAAAATCTTGATTTCTTCCAGACTAAATTAGAAAATTTTTGATATGTAAACATAAGGGGTTCGCTAATAAACGTTACGAGTTATCGGGATTTCACGAAAAAAAGTTTTGAAAAAGTTGGTCGTCGTTGATCATGGCCGTTCATGGTCACCCGCGGGGGGATGGTAACCCTATTCCGACCAAAGCAAACTGACAACAGTCGACATTAGCACGGTTGTCAAATGGTAGCCCACTAAGCACTAGCTGTCAAATGGTAGCCCATAACAAATAATTGTTTGGGTTTTTGATTTTCAAATTTTCCGCAACTTAAACGATAAATTTCTGAAAAAAAAAACACGTTAAATGTGTTGCTGGTGGCAAATTCTATCATATTCTTGAAGATTCCATCCCAATATTGGCTGAAAATTCATATCGAAAAAAGTGATTTTTCTGTTTACCTTTTTTTGCTTTTTTCTTTTGGTCGACAAAACAGTGCGCCCATACACTCAGAATCGGCATTACACATTTTCCAGTTTGCTTTTACAAATTTGCATGGGACAAAGAGCACGAAACAAAGAGAAACGTAAAAAGTAACTTTTTCAAAACTTTTGCCTTCCTCACTGAGGTAAGGCTATAATCCTGCTCTAAAAATGAACTTTTTATTGAGAGCTCAGAGACACACCTTCATGTATTCTTATCGACTCAGAATCCAAACTGAACAAATGCATGTGTGTGTGTGTGTGTGTGTATGTGTGTGTGTGTGTGTGTGTGTATGTATGTGTGTGTGTGTATGTATGTGTTCAAAATTCTTGCCAAGTTTTCTCAGCACTGGCTGGACCGATTTTGATCAAACCGGTTGCATTCGACTTGGTTTAGGGTCCCATACATCGCTATTGAATTGTTTGAAGTTTCGATAAGTAGTTCAAAAGTTATGCATAAAAATGTGTTTTCACATATATCCGGATCTCATTTATATGCATGAAAACTATGTCCGGATCCATAATCCAACCAATTGTTGGTTAGGTTATCAAAAGACCTTTCCAATGAAACCAATACATTGAAGATCTGGCAACCCTGTCTCAAGTTATGACCACAAGTGATATTTATGTACTTTTTTTGATGCCGGATCTCACTCAAATGTATGTAAACTATGTCCGGATCCATCATCCAACCCATCGTTGGATAGGTAATTGAAATATCTTTCCAATGAGTCCCAAACATTGAAGATCTGGCAACCCTGTCTCGAGTTATGACCACTTAAGTGATATTTTTGAACTTTTTCGATGCCGGATATCACTTAAATGTATGTAAATTATGTCCGGATCCATCATCCGACTCATTGTTTGTTAGGTGATTGAAATATCTTTCCAATGAATCCAAAACATTGAATATCTGGCAACCCTGTCTCAAGTTATGAACACTTAAGTGATATTTATGTACTTTTTTATGCCGGATCTCACTTAGATGTATGTACACTATGTCGAGATCCATCATCCAAACCATCGTTGGTTAGGTTATCAAAAAACCTTTCCAATAAGTCCAAAACATTGAAGATCTGGCAACCCTGTCTCGAGTTATGACCACTTAAGTGATATTTATGTACTTTTTTGATGCTGGAACTCACTCAAATGTATGTAAACTATGTCCGGATCCATCATCCGACTCATCGTTGGTTAGGTGATCGAAAAGTCTTTCCAATGAATCCAAAACATTAAAGATCTGGCAACCCTGTCTCAAGTTATGACCACTTAAGTGATATTTATGTATTTTTTTATGCCGGATCTCACCTAGATGTATGTAAACTATGTCGGGATCCATCATCCAAACCATCGTTGGTTAGATAATCAAATGACCTTTGCAATGAGTCCAAAACATTGATGATCTGGCAACCCTTTCTCAAGTTATGACCATTTAAGTGATATTTATGCACTTTTTGAAGCCGGGTCTCACTTAACTGTATGAAAACTATATCCGGATCTATCATCCAACCTATCCTTGGATAGGTAATGAAAAGATCTTTCAAAAGAGTCTGAATTATTGAAGATCTGGCAACCCTGTATCAAGTTATGACCACTTAAGTGATATTTATGAACTTTTTTGAAGCCGGATGACAACTATATGTAAGCAAACGATGTCCGGATCCATCATCCGACCCATCGTTGGTTAGGTGATCGAAAGATCTTTCCAATGAATCCAAAACATTGAATATCTGGCAACCCTGTCTCAAGTTATGACCACTTAAGTGATAGTTATGTACTTTTTTGATGCCGGATCTCACTTAAATGTATGTAAACAATGTCTGGATACATCATCCAACCCATCGTTGGTTAGGTAATCAAAAGACCTTTGCAATGAGTCCAAAACATTGATGATCTGGTAACCCTTTCTCAAGTTAAGACCATTTAAGTGATATTTATGCACTTTTTGAAGCCGGATCTCACTTATCTGTATGAAAACTATATCCGGATCTAACATCCAACCTATCCTTGGATAGGTAATGAAAAGATCTTTCAAAAGAGTCTGAATTATTGAAGATCTGGCAACCCTGTATCAAGTTATGACCACTTAAGTGATATTTATGAACTTTTTTGAAGCCGGATCTCACTTAAATGTATGTAAACTATTTCCGGATCCATCATCCGACCCATCGTTGGTTAGGTAATCGAAAGATCTTTCTATTGAATCCCTGTCTTGAGATATGACAACTTAAAAATACCGGCAGTCGCGTAAGTGTACTTTGTACACAGTTTGTAAAGGCACTTGTAAGAAAGGTGAAAACACGCGACTTCCCGAAGGTTGCCTAAGCTATGTCCGGATCCATATTCCGACCCATCTTTGGTTAGGTAATAAGTCCAAGGGGTTGGAAACTCTTAGAGCTAGAATTATTTTGTCAACCAGTATATCAAAATATATGTTAGTATACTTATTATTTCTTTTACATCTCGCCAGTATACTTACCAATATACGAAGAGTTTCTTAATATACTAACAGTTTATTGCTCTTCGGTTAGTATATTAACAAGTATACTGGAATATCGTTAGTATACTCAGTATTCCTAAGTAATATTAGAGTTTCCAGCCCCTTGAATAAGTCTTTCCAATGAGTCTATAACATGGAAGATCTGGCAACCCTGTCTTTAATGCTGACCGCTTAGGCGATATTTGCGTTTTTTTTTTTTGAGGAATAGATGGAATTTGAGTCCAAACCCATCATATCACCAAATGTCGGTAAAAAGTGAGGAAGGCTCCAACCACATATGTGGATTAAGTTAGTTTTCTTCTTAAAATCGCGATAACTCGTGATGTTTATAAGCAAACCCCTTATGTATGTTTATCAAATTTTTTTGTAATTGTCTGCTCTACAACTTTTTAGAACATTGTTACACACTAAAAAATAATCGTTCAAAGTTACAAAAAACACGAAATTTTAAAACGGAAAAACTTTTTTCTAAATGGAAAAAAGGTCTGGGTTAATGTAGATTCGAAAAGAACATTAAATTTCCCTTAAAATGACATGTTCCAACATTTTTTACAGTCAGGTGACGGAAAAGAGTTTTTAAAACTTTTTTAGTGTTTTTTTCGTTGGAAACTACGTTTGTTCAGAATTCTTAGTACGCCATCAAATCGGGCGTACAATTTTACATAAAAGTCTCTTTGACACCAAATTTCTAACTCATCACCGTTTCAGGCTGCAAATTACTGAAAAACATCTCCTTTTTCGCATGTTCAAAAATGGAAGGGGTCGTACCGCCCCTCCGTCACGAGAAATCTAAATATGGACATCTGGGAAGGGGTACATGGGACCATCCATAAACCACGTGGACACTTTTTTGGAAATCTCCAACCCCCCTCCCCCCTTCGTGGACAATTGTCCATACAAAAAAAACTTTTTTTGTATGGAACGTGGACAATCGGCTTACCCCCCCCCCCCTAGGTTTCCACGTGGTTTATGGATGGTCCTCATCTTTTATGTCACAAAAAATGTGTTATTTTACCTCTGAAAATTTGTTGTTTTGTCACATTCCTGATGTAATGTCACTTTACATCATACAAGAGGTAATTTTCAACCTTCTATAATTACACCTTCCAAATTTACATTATTTTTTACTGTGCATGTGCCAAAAAATCAAACCATCCACATTAACGACCCCTGGGTCTTTTGTGGTCTCTATTGCAAGTTTCTGCTCGAACCTAGGAGTCCGAAGGCTTGAATGGAGAGAGCACGCAAACCTCTTTTTATTCCAAGGAACCTTCCACCCCAGTGTTTGAATTGACGACCTTTGGATTGCGAGTCCAACCGCCGCCAGCGATTCCACCGGAGTAGGCTTGGTTTGATGTGTTGTTTGTACTTATGGCATGGAGACAACTCCTACACCTGGAATGACTTAACGGCCTAACAACCAAGGCCGGGACCGACATTTTACTTCCTCATCCGATGGAAGGTTGCAGCAGATGGGAATCGAACCCAGAATCATCCGCTTACAAAGCGGACAGCGTAACCATTCGGCCACGCACTGTCACACTGCATGTGCCAATATTAGATACTTAATGCAATGCTGCAATGCTTGAAATAACACAGTTTTATTTTGGTGTACGCACGTGATTTTTTTTTTCGCAGGAGAGAAACGAATGGAATCATTTGAAGCCACGACGATTTTACTTACTCTGTGTTAAGTGCTATGAAAATTTTAAAATATGTATATTTAACGCAGGAAGTGTTTTTTATCGATTTGGTGTTTCAAGTAAAACTATATATTAATTGTTTAAGAAGAAGTTCTGATTTTTGTAGTTTTTCACGACCGTTACAATTATTTTAGATTACGTTTCGGCTTTCGGTCACTTGGTAAAATCAAACACCAGTTTGCTTTCTTCTCCGACGTTTCGGTTCATATAGAACCTTTTTCAAGGAATCTAAAATTTATTTGGTGGTAAAATTGGGCACAGCATAATTACAAAGAATCTTACCGAAAAGAAGGTGCTTTTCGTCTGTTGGTACTTTTCCAAGCACTCAACTGTCAGGTGGTGGGGAAATACTAATAAAGGGTAAATTTTAATTAGCCAAAATTAGCATCACTTTTGTTTCCGTGTACTCACACGCTTGCGAGTCTGGCCACTCTCAAGATTCGCTCGTCCCATGGAGATTTCGACTCGAACCACAATACGGTAGCACCAGAAAATTATCACACTTCTCATTCGGCGCGCCAACTTTTAAGATGGCAGTACAAGTGAAAAAAACGACTATTTTGTGTGTTATGTAAACATTATGTGTTAGTATGTGTGTTGTCCCTACTGTTTGTGTTGTTTTTATTTGGTTTGTTTTGGTTAGCATTCCTTTTTGTTTTGATGTTTTTAATTTCATGTAAAATTCCAGTATATGCAGCATGTAGGTTGTCCGTGTCCGTCCGTTTGTTCACTGTTTTGTCTGTGTTTTTTATGTGACAACTCTCCAAGATTGGCAGATTACTCGATTTCATTGAGCGATCTACTATTTTGACGGAGTCAATCCCGATAGAGTGTTCCATAGCTGTTGCGTGTTGAACCAATGCTGATTTTTCCTTCGCCCAGCTGATCTGTGGATCAGTGTTTGTGTAGCCCTGCTGTCTCAGTGTTTGTATCCTCTTGATGTCCGTTTTGTGTCCGGACATCCTCTGCTTCAGCTTTGTTGTTGTGAGCCCAATGTAGCATGCATCGCAATCACTACACGGGATGCTGTAGATCACGTTGCTTTGCTCTTGTATTGGTGTTTTGTCTTTCACTAGTGGCAGCAGTGTGTTGACTGTTTTGGTGTTCTTTGTAGCAATGTGTACGGTTGGATATTCCTTCTGCAGTGTTTTGGTTATCTGTTGTGTAAGTCCAACGATATTGGTGAGAGAGTAGAATGTTTTTGTTGTTACTTCATTCCCACTCTCTTCCATAGCTGTAACCGTCTCTTGCTGTGTTGTTGTCGTTGTTGCTCCCTCTTGTTCTGGAATCTGTTGTGTTTGTCCTAGCCTGTTCAGCACCCGACTGATTAACGACCTGGGATAGTCATTAGCAGCGAGATGTTTTCTTACGGTGTTTTTGATCTCCGATAAATCGATGTTCGTGGACAAAGTTTTCACTCTGTTGGCAAAGTTGAACGCAACATTCATTTTGTGGTGTAGAGGGTGACTTGCTCTGCCAGCCAACAAGATCGACTACGTGCAAGGGATATTCAACCAGCAAAACGAACACATTCAATTCACCGTGGAAGTAGAACAAAATTGTCGATTACCGTTCCTAGACATGACGCTGATCAGAAGGGAAGATCAAACAATCCGCACGGAGTGGTACATAAAACCCATCGCTTCGGGTCGCTTCCTTAATTTCCACTCTTGTCACCCTCTACACCACAAAATGAATGTTGCGTTCAACTTTGCCAACAGAGTGAAAACTTTGTCCACGAACATCGATTTATCGGAGATCAAAAACACCGTAAGAAAACATCTCGCTGCTAATGACTATCCCAGGTCGTTAATCAGTCGGGTGCTGAACAGGCTAGGACAAACACAACAGATTCCAGAACAAGAGGGAGCAACAACGACAACAACACAACAAGAGACGGTTACAGCTATGGAAGAGAGTGGGAATGAAGTAACAACAAAAACATTCTACTCTCTCACCAATATCGTTGGACTTACACAACAGATAACCAAAACACTGCAGAAGGAATATCCAACCTTACACATTGCTACAAAGAACACCAAAACAGTCAACACACTGCTGCCACTAGTGAAAGACAAAACACCAATACAAGAGCAAAGCAACGTGATCTACAGCATCCCGTTTAGTGATTGCGATGCATGCTACATTGGGCTCACAACAACAAAGCTGAAACAGAGGATGTCCGGACACAAAACGGACATCAAGAGGATACAAACACTGAGACAGCAGGGCTACACAAACACTGATCCACAGATCAGCTGGGCGAAGGAAAAATCAGCATTGGTTCAACACGCAACAGCTATGGAACACTCTATCGGGATTGACTCCGTCAAAATAGTAGATCGCTCAATGAAATCGAGTAATCTGCCAATCTTGGAGAGTTGTCACATAAAAAACACAGACAAAACAGTGAACAAACGGACGGACACGGACAACCTACATGCTGGATATACTGGAATTTTACATGAAATTAAAAACATCAAAACAAAAAGGAATGCTAACCAAAACAAACCAAATAAAAACAACACAAACAGTAGGGACAACACACATACTAACACATAATGTTTACATAACACACACAATAGTCGTTTTTTTCACTTGTACTGCCATCTTAAAAGTTGGCGCGCCGAATGAGAAGTGTGATAATTTTCTGGTGCTACCGTATTGTGGTTCGAGTCGAAATCTCCATGGGACGAGCGAATCTTGGAGAGTAGCCAGACTCGCAAGCGTGTGAGTACACGGAAACAAAAGTGATGCTAATTTTGGCTAATTAAAATTTACCCTTTATTAGTATTTCCCACCACCTGACAGTTGAGTGCTTGAAAAGTACCAACAGACGAAAAGCACCTTCTTTTCGGTAAGATTCTTTGTAATTATGTTGTGCCCAATTTTACCACCAAATAAATTTTAGATTCCTTGAAAAAGGTTCTATATGAACCGAAACGTCGGAGAAGAAAGCAAACTGGTGTTTGATTTTACCAAGTGACCGAAAGCCGAAACGTAATCTAAAAAAAGTTCTGATTTTTTGAAGAAAAATATTCATTGCTGGAATGTCCTCTGATGACAACCTAATTACAAACACGGAGAGAACAGCAGTTGTATTTGGGGCATGAGTGTTCAAGATTGATAATTGTTGATGCTGTGAGTGGATAGCTTGATATTTTAACAACACTGGTTATCTATTTATTCGCTCTTTCTTTTTATCCCTTTTCCTTTGAAATTTGAAGTAATATTTTTATCATTTTGTTTTCATACTCTTGATAAACTTCTGGAGTTTTTTTTGAAAAGGTCCAATAAACCAAATTTTTTGTTTTTACTTTTTGGGTGTTTTTGAAACCGCCTTGACTCAGGGGTATTAAAAACACCCAAAAAGCAAAAACTGAAAATTTGGTTTATTGGTCCTTTTCAAAAAAAAACTCAAGACTTTAAGTTAATGGCAATAATTGTTCCAAAATGGATTACACCGAACAACAAAATTTCTACGCAGGCTCAACTAAAAAAATATTGCGTATTGATAAATTAAACATAGAATTTCTGGAAATCGACTCACTTTGAAGACAATACATCATAGCTTTTGTTTAGACTTATTTTTTTATTTTGGTATCGATTTGCCTTGATTCCACAAACCATCATGAATTCTAAATCCCCACAATCATCTCATAATAATAATCAGCCAATTATCGAGATTATTTTTAGCTCGCCAAAAAGCGGCCAACATCTGTGATCCAATCGCTCGACAGTTGCCAGGATTAGCGTTGCCACGGAATCTCTCGAGAGCACTCGAGCACCAGTAGGCACTTCGCCAGCATCGGCTGTTTCGAATTATTATCCGCGGTAACAACCTCCCTCAAAACAGCACTTTGGACCTCGTCGCCAATCGATCGCCCGAATTGGTCAATAAAAATCAGTTCGAAGCGCGGCCATCGACTTGGACCGGGGTCAAACCCTGCGAGAGTGGGGACAGCTTCAACTTTACGACTTGCGATGACGCTTCAAGTTCGGCTTGGTTTGCCCTTTGTTGAACACTTCACATCTTCGAGTGGTCCAGCGTGTCAACAGCGGAGTTTGTGTGGTCCAAAAGTGGACAAAACACGGAAAAGCTGAAGAAATTTGGTTATGTTGTACCTTGAATCAAAATTAAAAAAAAAAACCGCTGGAAAGGCTCATCTGAAGATTCATTTTTTTTTTTCAATTTTGTATCTTGAACCTTTCAGTGTACAAGTGCAGCCAGCGTACTCGCCAAAAGCTGCCGGCAAGCCACTCTCAGTCATGGCCAATCGGCTGAAACTGTACTGTTTTTACGAGGTCATCAATTTCAACCGGTTATTACAAGCCGGCCGGCTGGTCATCGCCGTATAATGGCGGTGGAAAGTGAACGTTTTTACCTTCTCGACCCCAAAAGTGCCTGAACTCTTGCCCTGCCGTCTTGGTGTTGTTGAGGCATCAAGACCAGAAGGAGCAAGAGTATGGTGATGTCCTGGAGAAGATGTGGTGATAAAAATATAAATGACTTTACACAAGCTACCGGCGCTGGTGAGAAGAACCACTCACCTCTGGAGCATAAAATTTTCAATCGCTCAAATTAACTTGGATTGCTCATTGGCGACGCCTGCGTTTGCTATCGTGCTGTATGCCGTAATTGCCACATGCCAATATTAATGCTTTAATTAAACTTTCAAGTGTTACCCTTTGGCTTGGCTGAACAATAATAAAATTGAAAAAAAATATTGCAAACCATCCACTCTAACGACCCCCAGTCTTTTGTACTCTCTAGGGACCATCCATAAACCACGTGGACACCCTAGGGGGGGGGGGGTATGGCGGTTGTCCACGATCCATACAAAAAAGTTTTTTTGTATGGACAATTGTCCACGAAGGGGGGAAGAGATTCCCAAAAAAGTGTCCACGTGGTTTATGGATGATCCCCTATTGCAAGTTTCTGCTCGAACCTAGGAGTCCAAATGCTTGAATGGGGAGAGCACCCAAATCTTTTTTTTTACTCCAAGGAACCTTCCACTCCAGGGTTCGAACTGACGACCTTTGGATTGCGAGTCCAACCACCGCCAACGATTCCACCGGAGCAGGCTTGGTTTGGTGTGTTGTTTGTATTAATAGCGTGGAGACAATTCCTACACTTAGAATGCCTTAACGGTCTAACAATAACCAAGGCCGGGACCGACGTTTAACTTCCCCCTCCGAAAATTTTGAAAAACCAAAAAACGGGATGGCTCTGTGCTTCAGAAATCTTTATTTTTCATTTTGACAAATCGTCGAATCGTCACCGTCGTGCTACCTTGTCGTACGTGCATTTTGGGCCAAATTGAGTTAAGAACGCTGTTCGCTCTTCCAGCTGTTTCTTCGGACACTTTAAAAACGCGAATAAAACGAACAAAGCTGCGCGAACACTAAAACAACTTTATTCAGTTCGAAAAGACGCGTTGTTATCCGGTTGGTAGTTTATTGGGATCTGAATAGTACTAATTCTGCTGCTGCTGTTGAGGGTCCCGCGATCGAGTACGATCGGGGAGAGAAATGCATTTTCGCTCCTGCGAGCAATTATCAGCTGTCCAGAAGGGACAGAAAAACTGCAGTTTGCCTGTGCTAGAGTAAGAGAGTGCGATCTGTGGATCACGTTTGTGCCCTATCAACAAACCTTCTTCCCGTGTACAAACAAACGCCATTTTGTGCAGCTCTACATGCCTAGACTGTTGACCTCTTGATCCCCCAGATTCGATTTCAATCCTGAGATATTCAAGAAAACCCGGAAAAAAATTCTTCAGTTTAGTTTCAATCTTGTTGGCAACCAAATTCAACCAAACTTCAGAACAATGCACAGATCAACCATACAAAACGGGTTTGTTATTGTTTACATTGCGTGCTCCATTTTTTGTTATTCAAGGTCAAGCATTCAATTGCGTTTTTCTCGGAACGTCAAAAAGCGATGTGAGCAGCTCTCTATGAAATCGGTCCTTTTTATTAATTTTAATTTTTGTATTTTTTAATCTGCCTGGAATTTTCTGATCGATTTGGTATCTTCGACAAAGTTGTAGGTATGGGTATGGACTACACTGAAAAAAATTGTACATGGTAAAAAAATTTGGCTGTTTTTTAATCCCACTTTTTGTCACAAAAACTTGATGTGCAAAACAAAACACTAGGTATATATATTTTTTTCATTTTCTGATATGCTTCAGGGGACATAAAATGTGAACTTTTCAGAAGTTTCCAGAATGGGCTAAAAATCTTCGACCGAATTATGATTTTTTGAATCAATACATATTTTTCCTAAAAATTGAAATACTGAAATAAAAAAATTTCAACTTATTTTTTCGATGTAAAACCGAATTAGCAATCAAAAAGTACTTTAGTGAAATTTTGACAATTTGCACCGATTTCAAGTTATAGCCAATTTCAGGCAACTTTTTTTAAATAGTCCTGGTTATTTTTTTGTAAATAAGTGCTCATGTTTAAAAAAAACAAGAAAATTGATGTTTTTCAAGTCTTACACAAACAACCCGTTATTTTCTAAATTCGATATCTCATCAACTAATGGTCCGATTTTCAAGGTTCAAATATGAAACATTCGTGAAATTTTCCGACCTTTTCGAAAACAATATTTTGTTTTTTTTTTTATATCATGTCATAAACTTCAAGAGGGCCAAACATTCAATATTACACTATTTTTAAATACGCTCTTATTTTATTTGAATTCCTTTGGGATAATTTTTAAGCAACATCCTAGTTAATATACTATGCCAACAATCTTCAACTTTTTTCCAAGTCAATATCAACGCAATTCTGCTCGATACCTACATGGATTTTCATTGTCGACTCGCAATAACTAAACACCCAAAACCCTACATTTCTGTTTCGCTTCAACTTGCGCAACTTTACTATTTTTGTGATGTTTGCACCAGCAGCATACATGTATGGAGTTATAAAAAAGAGGAACAACAATGCGGTTAAACACCGTACGAGCAATTAAAACCACGTATTTTAAACCAAAGTGGATTTGTCCACTTGTGATTCGGACAGTATAATGTGGCAAGGAATGCATCGACGATTTGACTTAGATCGCTTCTAGCTTAAATTTAGTTTAAAATCTATGATCTCTAACAGTTTAAAAATCAAAACAGTACCCCAAACAAAGGTCAAGTTTCCACAACCCCCTCTTTTCCAGCTGCATTCAATCTCAGCCGGTAATTAACCACCCAGCGACCCAGCACACAACGTGCACACTCCACGGGGTCGGCACGTACACGTGTGTGCTAATTGCTCTCGCCGCGGTGCCAGTGAACGTGTTCGTTGCCTGGCGGAGAGAGAAAGTACGTACATATTAAAATCTATTTACATGTGAACTCGTGCAGTTATAATAACATTTGGCGAGGAAATCGCTGCAACCGGGCTTAAGGGGTTGGGTACTTGATAACTTAAATTTGTTCATCAAAACTAAACTTTGAATTTAGGTTGTAATGCTGTTGCTCATGGTTAAAGATTTTTTTGCGTCCAGAAGCAAATTTTCTTAAATAACTTCTATGTAATTTGTTAGACCAAGATACGTAGCCTAATGGTAACGCCTCCGGACCTTATCATGACACCTTAGGGAAGGCGACATTGAGATAAGCATTAGCCACTGAATCCGCTTTGTAAATGAGGCCCCGATACGCTTCATGGGTCATGGAAAAAATTACTTTTACATTTTAATTTGTTACAACTTCTAACATAGCTGATTCTGCAGTCCATCACCCCTTAACTTCCCTATAGGTCACGGAGCATGGCTCTCATAGTAAAAGTTCCGGCCAAGCAAACGTGCACTGCACAGCAGGTGCACCTGGAACTTGTTTTCGTTCGCGCGTAGTTTGAAAACTGAAAGTGCACATTTCATGAGCTCTAAACCACAGTCACCAAAGAGCCCACAAACAGCAGCAGCAGTATTATGTAGGCACGCAGTTTGGTTCCCACACGAGAAAGATGAGCTCTCGCGAGGAGTTCCGCGTAAATCTAACCGACTGAACCAGCCAACCAGACTAAAGTCGGTATAACGACTGCTATTATGCGGTACCAACCATGGCCGTCGTCGGCAACTCGATGACAACACAAGTAGAGACTCGACGTCTTGTTGGTTGGTAATGGAAGTCGTTACTTCCGTCCACCGGACTGAGGCTGCTGACATCGGCAGACTTCCTGTGAATTGTGTCATTGATTGTGGGCTCGGAACAGATGCAGATGGAGTTTGGTCATTGGATTGGTGAGAGGAATTTGCTGCAGTAGACCATTGAAGTTGTAGTGCGGATTATGTATTCAATCATGAAAAAACGTTTGAATGTGAATGCTGCGAGCGGTCTTCAAAATATTACTTAAACTAGTATAGTGTCAACTAAAATAATCTAAATCAGCAAACATGTTGGTGTGAGAAGACATGCATCCACTCTAACTCCTCTTTTAGAAGAACTTGTTTGGCATTTCACGTAGTTATACCCAGCATTTTGTGTCAGTGATTAGAGTACTCTAATTACGCTTGTCTTTAAGGCTCCCGAAGATCCCGAGAGATTATTTTGAAACCCAACTGAGATATACAGTATGTAAAAAAAGTATTTACACCCCTTGGGCACTATGCACATTTTGTGATGAAACATGTATCAATTTAAAGTTTGACAGAAACCTAGTACTACGTTTTGTTCAGAAACTCATGCCGAATATTTTGCTACAAGAAGCTAATGAAAAGATGTTTTCTATAAAAAGTTATACAACAATAACTATTACAAAAATAAAAAGGTGCAAAAAAAGTTTGTACACCTTTCGAAAAATTAACATAAATAATGTTATTTGTTGACAAATCACCATAAATCCAGTCTCCCAACTCCAAATAGGCATCCTTGACTGATTAAAAAAATAATTTGGATTGAATTTAAAGTTTACTAACTACTTAGTAAAAAAGTTAATATAGGGGAACTATACCCTTTCTCAGCCTATTTCTATTATCGGCCTATCAGCACTTTGATCATGAATCACAACTTATATAAAGTGTTTTTGACTGTTCCAAAGTAATAAATAGCTCAAATAAAAGTGAGCAAGCAACTCTCCATTGTTGAAACATCTGAAAATGTTGATTTTATAGCAGAAACGGTAAAAGTGATGAGAATTGGTCGAACGGCTTAGTGTGATTAAAATGTGTATATTTCCCCTAACTCTGGAAATTTTATATAAAACTTACCTAAACTTAATTTTGCAAACTTTGAATTTAACTGAATGTCAATAAATTACCATAGAATTGCTAAATAAACATTTTGGAGTAGGAATAACACCGACCCCCAGTCTTTGTATCGATAGAATAGATTTTTCGTTGGAATTTAAAACCAACCCGGAATTACGTCGTCGCAAAATCCGCCGGCATCCGAACCGGTCCACGATTCACAAGTCAACCTATGTGGCATCGGAAAGGGCATAAAATTTCCGATCTTTTGATACCCATACATCCAGGTTTTATGGTAATATATTGACATTTAGTTGAATTGAAAGTTTGCAAAATTAAGTTTAGATAAGTTTTATATAGAATTTCCAGAGCTATATAAACTTTTATACTAAGTAGTTAGTAAACTTTATATTTAATCCAAATTATTTTTTTTAATCAGTCAAGGAAGCCTATTTGGAGTTGGGAGACTGGATTTATGGTGATTTGTCAACAAATAACTTTATATATGAGCAATTCTCTACCAAAACCGGAAATGGATTTTATTTGTATTTTTTGATTTGGCTCAAACTTTGTGGGGGCCTTCCCTATGACCAAATAAGCTATTTTGCGTCATTGGTTCACCCATACAAGTCTCCATACAATTTTGGCAGCTGTCCATACAAAAATGGTATGTAAATATTCAAACAGCTGTAACTTTTGAGTGAATTTTCTGATCAATTTGGTGTCTTCGGCAAAGTTGTAGGTATTGTTGAGGAATTTTGAGAAAAAATTAGGTACACGAAAAAAAATTTACACATTTTTTTATCAACATTTTTTTCACTAAAACTCAATTTCCCAAAATACGTATTTTTTGATTTTCGAGATTTTTTGATATATTTTAGGGGACAAAAATTCGCAACTTTTGAGCCATAAAGAAACATGGTCAAAAAATCTTCCGCCGTGTTATGATTTTTTGAAAAAAATAGGGATTTTTGGAAAACATCGAAGTTTAATGAAAAAACAAGTTTGACATTACTTTTTAATGCTAAATTGAATTTGCAATCGAATAGTACTTTACAGATTTTTTGATAAAGGGCTCCGTTTTCAAGATATAGCCACCGAAAGTTTGATTTTAGCGAAATATTTGCAGTTTTTCAGTTTTTAAAAATAGTGACCATGAGTGATCATTTCTAATTTTTTTTGATTTTTTTGACTTGATCAGAAAATTCACTCAAAAGTTACAGCTGTTTGAATATTTACATACGATTTTTGTATGGACAGCTGCCAAAATTGTATGGAGACTTGTATGGGTGAACCAGGGACGCAAAATAGCTTATTTGGTCATAGGGAAGGCCCCCACAAAGTTTTAGTCAAATAAAAAAATACAAAAAATAAAAATGGTCGAAATCAGCCGATTTCGTAGAGAGTTGCTCATGGTAATTTTTCGAAAGGTGTACAATAGGGTGGTCCAAATCCGGACTTTTTTGGGGATACCCCCTGAAATCAAAGATTGACCCATCACCAGGCTAAATTCCAAATTTGAGCTCATTCTGACCACGGGAATTCCTCCCTCCAATCGCTTAAAGTTTGTATGGGAAAAATCATCAAAATGTATGGAGAAAAGCAACTGTTTTACTTTTTTACCTGGGGAAGGTGCCATAGTTAACCGATTCTTACCATTTCTTAAATGTAGAACATTCATTAAATTTAGAACAACTTTCCCGAAGACACCATATTTTTAGGATTTTTCCGCGAAGTTATTAGCGCCCAAAACTGACCATTTTTGCGTGGCCAGCTGTAAGGAGCTACCTAACAACGATGTTTAATTCCAATTCGCACACGCACGTGCTCTCTCTCAGGTTCAAACTCTCTCACGAGCTTGCTCGCCTGCCTGCCTGCCTGTCTGTTTACCTACAAGCGTCGTTTTCGTTTGCTATCCGCTGGGCTGCGTTTCTGGCATGTTTATTATAATTTCCAACTTATATAGCAGGTTTGTTTTGAGATATATTTAGCATATGAATTCTTAGATTATGTCAAACTAAAAAAAAGTGTACTGAAAAAATATAATTTGAATAAAAGGCAGCCTTGGCTTAGCCTCATTTAAAAAAATGAAGCAAATGAACTGAGTTTGTTCGTTTTTCCAAGCAATACAAGCAGTTGTTCGTATATGCTCATTAGAAAGAATGATTCAATTATTTAAAAAAAATCTTCAGGTAATACAAATTTTGTTTTGTTTACTCTAAATATCATCCGACCAACTGCTTGTCCATTCGAAGGCAATTTGATTCCAGATATAAAACTAGCTAGCTCAACAATCTCTATTTTTGAGGCTTTTCTTTTAGACATCGTTGCACTTTTTGGATGTTTCGGAATCTGACATAAACTTCTAATAATCGTCAAAGGCAAAACATACCGCAACTCGTTGTAAGGAAGTTTGTTATATTTTGTATGGAAATTATCAAAATTTGTATTCTCTCACACACGCTCTGATAATATGATATCTATTGTTGATCACATATTACATTTAATTTTATAACTCGAAATATATCTTGAAAATTATAATAAACATGCCAGAAACGCAGCGCAGCGGAGAGCAAACGAAAACGACAACGACGACAAAAGTCTAAGCAGAGAAACAGCGCGCGCTTGTAGGTAAACAGGCAGACAGGCAGGCGAGCAAGCTCGCGAGAGAGTTTGGACCTGAGAGAGAGCACGTGCGTGTACGAATTGGAATTAAACATCGTTGTTAGGTAGCCCCTTACAGCTAGCTGAGCAAAAATTTTCAGTTTTGGGCGCTAATAACTTCGCGGGAAAAAATCCTAAAAATATGGTGTCTTCGGGAAAGTTGTTCTAAATTTAATAAATATTCTACATTTAAGAAATGGTAAGAATCGGATAACTATGGCGCCTTCCACAGGTAAAAAAGTAAAACAGTTGCTTTTCTCCATACATTTTGATAATTCTTCCCATACAAACTTTAAGCGATTGGAGGGAGGGTTCCCGTGGTCAGAATGAGCTCAAATTTGGAATTTAGCCTGGTGATGGGTCAATCTTTGATTTCAGGGTTTAGCCCCAAAAAAGTCCGGATTTAGACCACCCTAGTGTACAAACTTTTTTTGCACCTTTTTTATTTTTGTAAGATTTATTGTTATATAACTTTTTATAAAAAACATCTTTTCATGAGCTTTTTGTAGCAAACTGTTCGGCATGAGTTTCTGAACAAAACGTAGTACTAGGTTCCTATCAAACTTTAAATTGTTACATGTTTCATCACAAAATGTGCATAGTGCCCAAAGGGTGTAAATACTTTTTTTTACATACTGTAGGGTAAGAACCCTTAATTGCACTCAAATAGGAGCAATTCTCTGAGATTTCGGTCATTCAATTTTTTCTGTATTTTTTAATTCGGCTGAAAATTTTTTGGTGCCTTCGGTATGCCCAAAGAAGCCATTTTGCATCATTAGTTTGTCCATATAATTTTCCATACAAATTTGGCAGCTGTCCTTACAAAAATAATATGTGAAATTACAAAAATCTGTATCTTTTGAAGGAATTTTTTGATCAATTTGGTGTCTTCGGCAAAGTTGTAGGTATGATTATGGAAACTGGAAAAAAAATTATACAGGTTAAATTTTTTTTTGGTGATTTTTTATTTCACTTTTTGTCACTAAAACTTGATTTGCAAAAAAAACACATTTTTTTTATTTTTTTTATTTTGTATATGTTTTAGAGGACATCAAATGCCAACTTTTCAGAAATTTCCAGGATGAGCAAAACATCTTTGACCGAGTTATGATTTTTTGAATCAATACAATTTTTATCAAAAAATCGAAATATTGGTCGCAAAAATTTTTCAATTTCATTTTTCGATGTAAAATTGAATTTAGCAATCAAAAAGTACTTAAGTGAAATTTTGATAAAGTGCACCGTTTTCAAGTTAAAGCAACTTTTTCAAAATAGTCGCTGCAATTTTTTTTAAAATAGTGCCCATGTTTGCCCCTTTATATTTTTTTAAAGCTGAGAAAATTCTCTATATTTTGCTTTTTTGGAATTTGTTGATACGACCCTTAGTTGCAGAGATATTGCCATGCAAAGGTTTAAAAACAAGAAAATTAATGTTTTCTAAGTCTCACCCAAACAATCCACCATTTTATAAGGCCGATATCTCAGCAACTAATGGTCTGAACCATTTCATCGAGATGAAAACAACTCAGCGTGGGTGCAAAACTCACCAGGAAAAAGTAAGAACCCTTGGACTGCCCATAATTGAAAATTCGGCTATTATGCCAAATCAAGTATTCCGAGAAAAACGCGTTTTAGTGTTTGTCCCAAAATCTCTGTCAAGGCAATTTCCCATAAGAGTGGCATATTAGCCGTTTGGTTTTTTGCATCGGCAGCCAAGTCTAAACACTATTTCAGTGAAATTCAAGTTCCAGAAGATGCGTTGGAACATCCTCTACCACCTGGTGCTAATATCTCGTTTTTGCCAAAAGTGGATATTAGCCGTTTTTTCAATGGTGGGCAGTGGAGCTTTCATCTTAAAATACAGTTAGTAGTTTTTTTTGCAGTAGTTTTTTTCTAGCAATATTTTTAAATTTGATTCATTTAGTTCGGTGTGTATCGAACGAACGAGTTCCATAACCTAACCTCGCATGTTCATCGTGTCACGGCGCGGCTATGGAATGTGACGTGTTGATTATTGTAATATCCCTTCAAAAGACACCTGAACTTAAACATTCCATAACCATGCGTGGTTGCAAATTACCGCGCTTCGTCGTGCGGGGGGAGAGGGATGAACTTCCTCCCTGTTGACACTCCACCATCAGCCATAGAACAAACGGTAGTGCGCTTCTCAGAGTCACCGAACAATAAAACATTAAATTCGATGCCATTGCCATCGGCAGAAGCCAGAGTGCTGGCTCAAAGTCAAGGAATTTAAAGTCAATAATTTGCGCTAATTGGGTGCTGGTGCTGGCTTGTGGTTCTTCGGCGGTCACAGCGTGGCTGGCGGGAAGCATTAGAAGAGCACCGTAGAGTGACACTGGAACGTGGTTTTTCGGAGATGATTGCTATGATCAGAAGTGGAATCCGCGGATTGTGGGGTTTGGTGTGTTGAATTTGTCAAAAGTATTGAGATTAGATGGTTGAGCCGATTGGCACTTTGCATGACCCTCAGATGAAGCTATGTCAAGGTGAATAGATTGTATGGCTTGGAGTATTTTCAGAATTAAAGTTGGATCATTAGGCAACAAAAGTTGAAAAAAGAAAGAAGGCAGACGCGTTCTGAATGAACAAAATTAAGTTATTGTTTTAAATATAAGAAGAAGATCATAAAAAAAAATTGAGAGCAGGTCACAGACCATGCATATAAGTAATATTATCTCAGAAAATTGTTCAAAAATCTCATACAAATCGAATAAAAATAACTTCTTATGTTGGTAGAAATTTTGTCGCACGCCTAAGATTAACTCATTCTAAGTATAAATTTGGAGGAAACTGCATTGCTTCTCGAGGTTAGACTAAGAGCCGGAATGTGCTGGAATGCCACATAAAATTCCTTCCACATCACGAGTCAGCAACAAGGTGTTGAAATAAAATTGGACGTGCTCCAACACCTCGTTTTTTCCACCACTTGATATGAAAGATTTCGTTTAATTCATTAGAAAATAAAGACAAGACTTCTTCTCCAGAACCAGTACAGCTATAAATGAATATCTTGATGGCTGGATGTAAAAGCAAAAATAAGTTAAAATTATGGTAAAAAAGAAATCATGAATCATTACCGGTAAAATGTTTTAGTCCAGAAAAAATCTTTTGTCATCGTCATTATTGCGAGTTCTTTCCAATTGCAGTCAAGTTATGCAACTTAAATTTAATTCTTTTTTGCAACTGTCACCATCAAAAGCGTGTGAAACTGGTGGAAATTTATTCTCTTTGACATCTCGTTCGTTCATGAAAGCACAGCTTTTTCCGCTCATCATGCTTCCGATTCAATTTAAACCACGCTGCCAGAAACTCTCGAAACCCCGACTTCACACTTTGCTGCACTTCTTCAATCTTCATCGTCGTGTAATGAGCAATTATAACGTCGTGTGCAACAGGTTGGGCAGCCAGCGAGAGTGTCTTTTCGCTGTTGGTGTGCTGCAATAAATTTTCATGTTTTTCCTTTTTGCTTTCTGAAGATATTGCAAGAGAGATGCCACCACACTCTGTACGGTAAGTGTTCTGCAACACCTTTCATGTCAAAGGTACTCCACGGCTCTCGAAATGTTAAGAGAACGTGCTTCACTTTCTCACTCTCTTCAGCACCCCTCAGGAAAGCCGTGTTGTCACGTTTTGTATTAGAGTTCTTGGAGGTGATGGCTTTGTATAATTTTGATTTTATCATTTTTGATGCTTTTTGAGTTCTTAATGTGGTTTTGGTTTTGAAGCCGCTGTCTCGTGTTAAACAGTGGACAAAGAAAAACTTGTAGAAAATTAGACGGAATTAAAATACTTGTTTGATTCCTAAGTTTAAAATTTTTAACTCTTTTATTTATTGATATACGCTAATTTACTATACAGGTTCCCACCATCCAACAAACTAACACTGAAAACAAACAAAGCTAATTTACTCTACAGGTTCCAACAAACAAACTACACTAAAAAATCCTATTTCTAAAGGCAACATTATGTTAAAATTAGTTCACAGGGGTTTGCTTGATCATCTTATGTTTAGTCATCTGCACAACCACAATGACAAGTTTTTTTATCATGACTTATATACAGAAATGGCCAAAAACCACCACAAACGTTTCTTCAAAAAAAAAGTTTTAATGCCACTGTATCTTCACAAGGATTGGATTGGAAACTTTTATAGTGTATATTAGGAGCGACATGCCATCCTACATTTTCAGGCCACCTTAAAGGTGACTTTTAAACATAATAATAAAAAATCTCACAGTAGTGGCTAGATGCAACGGTAACCTAAACCCTTCTCAAATGTCATGCTCGCGTGCATCTGGCTCCATATACACTCAATTATCTGATATGAGCCCATGATAACATTGTTACAAAGTTTCATTGAAATCGGAGAGATCCCTATTTAGCACAGGAAGGTGCAGTGTCCTACACACTAAAAAATTATGAATTTTACACCAAACGGAATTCAAAACCAGACGTAAAAACTCATTATGTAATCGAAAATCAAACGTAATATTATGTTTGGTTTGATGCTGAACAACCAAATTCACCCTCACAAAATAGAGATCAAAATTGTATCTGAGAAAATGCAACATTCAATCATTTTTAACTGAACATTACATCTGAGATGATGCACATGACTGGAGCGTGTTTTGTCGTGTAATATTCTGTGCGATGATTTAATTTTACATTAGAATACCCCAATTATACGCTGATTTGCTGTCTTTCCACTTCACAGTGCAGCGTGGTGTAGCAAACGTCAGACATGTTTGAGATTTAAGAAAATAGGTCGCGGTCACGAATAAGTTTCTTCGCTAGATTTTTTTGAGAAATGTTCAGCTTTTTCCATTCGATTAAGCTTAAAAACGTTATTAAATTAATTATCAAGGTAGGTTTAATAATTTTTTGTTTATATTTGTCCTGTCATTTTAATTCTGAACTCTTAATTTCAGTCAGAAAAATTTCCTCTCTTCTTCCGGACGATGACGCAAAAGGAACATCTTTTTGAAGCACTTGTTAGATTCGGTCGGTCCGTTTCAAGTTCCAGCTGCTGGTCAAGGTTATCCAGCAGACGACCACACGGAGTATTCGATAGAGATGGCTGCGGGCGACGGACAACTGAAGTCCGAATGCAAACTTAATAGTGCCGCGGAGGTTTGAGATTGATGCAGTCGGCGGCATTTCGCCAAGGAGGCTGCTTTCCGGTACTGGCGCATCGACACATCAACTTTACTGTTCCTGTGCGCACAACAGTTGAGCGGTCCGGGTGTGAATCGACGAAGCTATCGGCACATCTTTAGGACAGGTGGCTGGGGCCTTGCTAGACAACCGCAGCTAGCTGATTGACGCGTACGACGATCTGATACGAGCTCGGATTGATATCCGGCGCGGCTGGAGGATTGTGGCTCGTTGTGCAGAACGCGAAGAAAGTGTATAGTGTAGTTGGACAGTTCTTGGTACAGCCGGACGTTCCGGTAGTGAAAATCGTAGAATACTCTGTTCATCGTGAGTTGGATCATACTTAATCCGGAAGCCGGAAGCGCCAGGAGGTAGATTATTCGTTCCGCCGCGGAGAAAATACTCGTGCTTTTTTTAAACCCTTTTTATGATAATAAAAGCCAAACTAGATGTATTTTTTTCAGTAAGAATGTGTTTTTCTTTCTCTGCCCAAAAAAATCCAATCCAATAAAAAAAGATTCCAATAGGAATGCTTTCCAATTTATTGCGTTGACTGTAATTTTACACGACCATTCCAGTCGGTGGTTAGGTCGTGTAATTTTCAAATCAGATGTAATTTTCCGTCTTATGTGACGCTCCAGTTATGTGCATCATATAAGACAGAAAATTACACGATTTTTTCGAAGTGTGTAGCCCTCGCCTAGACCAGACCAAAATCCATGATAAAGCTGTCAGACCAAGACTGTCAGACCAAAGAGCAAAAAGTAAACAATCTTGGTCTTCAACGTAGGTGCACACAAATCAAGAAAAGAAAATTTGAAAAAGAATTATATTTTTCCAATTCAATAACTGGTTTTAGGCTGCAAAATTTACTCTCAATTTTGCAGCCTAAAACCAGTTATTGAATTGGAAAAATAAAATTCTTTTTCAAATTTTCGCCAGAAAAGGATTAAAAAGTGTGGTGCCCTGTACACCGACCATTCAAAAAGCAGTTAAAAGCTATTATTGTTGATCGCGTTTTCGGTTTACACCTAAACAATCTTGAAATTATTCATGCGGATTTGTGATTCCTCTTGTTCCATCATTCCCTTGATTTAGCATAGAATTGGTCTTTAATAATTAATCGATAAAGTGGAATTATACCCATTTTTTATAGACCTTTTATCATAAATTAAAAGTTTCATAAAGTGTTTTTGACTATTTAATAGTAATAATAAGCCCAGAAGTGAGCAAACAACTCTCTACGGTTGATTTGTCTGAAAATGTTGTTTAAACAGCGACAAACTGCACAAGTGACGAGAATAGGTCGAAAAACTTAGTGTGACGAACATGAGTATATTACCCCTATTAATGTTGATAGGTCTATTTCAATCGAAACCTATGAAATATCAACATACTGTCTCAATCTGTTCAATATCCACAGAACGGGGCCCAGTAATTTTAATACTAAATGTTTACCTGAAAAGTTCAAGTTTTCGACTAGTTTTAGTTGATCAACAACAGCGATGGAATAACCATCGTCAAAAGAAAATCTTAAAACGTTTATCAAGAGAAAAAATCCGGAGGGAGCACGGCTCTCCTCTCTCGCGCACGAAAGATAGGTAAAAGGAATCGAAACAAATCATCATCTTGATTATTCGGCGGAACATCTTTTTCACTACTACACTTGCAAGTGTAACGTCACAAGTCGAAAATGACCTGTCACATTTTGTAGATGGGCAATGTGTGTAAACAAAGTGAAATAAATGATTTAAAGTGGTGCTGACAAGGAAATTCACAAAAAAAAATCATCTCAAAATTGATTTTCTTGGAGAATTTCGGAAGCGGGGGTGATTGGTCATTATAATTGAAAATTTCATCATTTGTGCGGTGCATGTGGGTACGTGCAGTTTTGTTTTTTTTCTCCTTCTTCTTTTTTTTATTGTTTTTTTTTTCGCGCGTTCGTCGGGCGATGAGTTTTTTTGTGTTGTTCTCTTTTTATAAATTTTGATAGAAACGTACCGATTTTTTTTTTGAGACTGGCAAGTCGTATTGTTGGATTAAGTCCTTTCTATATCATCAATGATAGGAGGTCACGCCGTTCAATATGTTTTAAGGCTTATGATATAAAATCATTTTAATAAATGAAGCCCTTCCTACATCACCGTTGATCGGAAGGCACGCCGACAAAGAATTTCTGGAGAATCGCGGTCGAATTAATACTATCTTTAAATCCCTAGATAGCTTTCTTTCTGAAGCCGCCTGCCTGAGATTTTTTAAATTTCAACCGATAAACAAATTGCTTATAGTCGCATCACCTTCCAAAGTGAATCCTGACGTCAAAACTCATGTGATACTTTGTCAGAGACGCAGCCGATCTAGCGGTCTGCATCACTGAAGTATCGGCTAACATTCCCATTCACTTCCCCGTGTCTTACCACTGGTCGTGGCCGGCGTCGGTATTGATCAGCATGAAAGGACCTTTGAAAATTGCAAAGGGGTAATGATTGGTTCCTACTTTTCATCTGTGGTCCACGGAGCAATTTTTGGGGGTCCTGGTCGTGGGTCTCGTGGCGCAGGGGTAGCGGCTTCGGCTGCCGATCCCGATGATGCTATGACACGCGGGTTCGATTCCCGCCTTATCCACTGAGCTTCTATCGGATGGTGAAGTAAAACGTCGGTCCCGGTTTCTCCTGTCTCGTCAGAGGCGCTGGAGCAGAAATCCCACGTTAGAGGAGGAAGGCCATGCCCCGGGGGGCGTAGTGCCAATAGTTTCGTTTTCGTCAATAACGAAGTAGCATGTACGGGTAGACACCAATGCTATGCTATGCTAGAATGGGCATCAATCAGTTTTTGGTATTCAAAGCTTACGAAATAAAGTTTTTTTAACATGAGGTTCATGAAATTATTAGATCCTTTCAACTAGTGTTTAGCTCATCAAATTACATTGCATTCCACTTACCATTTTTTGGAATTCCATTCATTGGAAGGTTCATTCTATATCTTGAAAAAAAATTGAAGAAAATAAGAAAGAGATCCGGCAGATTTTTGTTTACATTAAAGCCGTAGCAAATATTTTTAGAAATTCTCGACTCTGTATAAAGCGCAAAGGCGAGAGGAAAACAATAATAATACAAGCCATGGTTTCAACATTTTTATGAAAAAAAGTGTTTGAAAATTCATTCCATAACAGTCTAGTTCGCAATCATTCGTTTTCAAAATATCGAAGAATGGCGATTCTTTTAGCAAACAAAAACTTTTTGCGGTGTTGTAGATTGGAATTTAACAAAAAATCAAAATATTTCAAATCGTGTCCAAAAATCCTGAATAACGCAACGCAGAAAAATGCATTTGCAATTCGACGCTGTCGTGCTATCTTGTCGCACGTCGCTTTTTGACGTTCCGAGAAAAACTAATTTTAATGTTTGAGCTTGAATAAACAAAAACAAGAGCACGCAATGTAAACAATAACAAACACGTTGTGTTTGGTTGACCATTCTATGCATTGTTTTGAATTTGGCTGCTGGTGTCTCGAGTTATAATAAGTAGTCGAGCTCATACTTGTGTCAAACGCGTTCTGAGCTGAAAATCCTTTGGCCATTTGTCGCAATTATATCAATTTTCAGGCTGTGTCTAGATAGCACGACAAGATTGAAACTTCTTAATATAAAAAGTGACAAAAATGCATGTAATTTTTTGGTTTTTATGGAATATCTCAGGATTATAATTGAAATTTTGGGATCCGTGAAGGTCAAAAGGTGAGGCATTGTGAGCTGCACAAAATGGCGTTTTCAACTCAATTTGACCTAAAATGCACGTGCGACAAGTTATCATGACAGTGATAAAGTGTTTAAAAAGCTTCTAACTTCCATTAAATTTTGGGTTTTTAGATCTTTCGCTCCGGATTTTTCGGGGGAAGTAATCGAATTACAAAAACAAATCCATGTCTTATTTTTCATTGTCGAGCTCAAGTATGAACCACAAAGCCATTTGTATGTTTTGTTTAAAGTGCGTCGTCGTTTGATTGACTTTTACTTATCTCCAAAAATAAAAACTATTATTAATGTAATGTATGGTGAATACAATCCCATTTTTTTTGTTTAATGGAATTTTGTAGCTGAATTGCAGCATTTATAAATTACATTTTTTTACGTAAGTTGAAATTATTCCAACAGAATTCAAATAAATATACCGTCATCAGGGGTGACATTGGCCTTGGGGGTAAGATTGGGTCAAATTTGTATGACCCAATTCCCCCCCCCCCCCCCCAGAGCCAAAATCACCCTTGATGACGGTGTAGGGGAAAGTGGGGCAAGTGTAACAAGCTAAGGAAATGCTCGTTATAACCCATTAAAAAGTTAAAAAATCTGTCGAATTTTATTATAATTATATTATTCCAGGTTTTGACTAAGACTTTGCCAGAGCAAGTTTTTAAAAAATCCTGTTTTTTAATTTAAAAATTGATTATAAAAATTTTGATTTTCCGTACGTTCTACTCAACTAGTGGGGCAAGACGAACAACCCGTTGGGGCAAGAGGAACAATGCATGAAAAAACATGTTAATTTGCTAACAATTGAACTGTTATCACTTAGATACATCAGATTAGAATGTATTTGAAAGGTTTCTTCCATTTTTAGACTAAATAATAATGTTTTACTAAAAAATTTATCGTTTTTACAAAAAAAACGTTACTTAATCCACCTTTAGGTGGTTGGTGCCTTCCTCATATTCATAAAGTCAATACATTTAGTAAAAATAGCAACATTCCCCCTTAACATGTTTAACAAATCAACTTTATTACTCATTTCTTTTGATATGGTTAGCAGACCATCAATATTTCTGGCTCATCGGCAAGGTCTGATAAAAAAAAACCTATCCAACGATAGTTCGCATGGAAGATTCAGACAATATTTTTATCACAATAATTGAAATCAAACCTCTAAAAAGTGTATAAATAACACTTAAGTGCCAATAACTTTTGATAGGATTGTCAGATCCTTGATGTTTTAGGCTCATTTGAAAGGTCTTTCGATTATCTAACTAACGATGGGTCGCATGATAGACCCGGACATCATTTTTACTGAAATATCTGAGATCCGGCCTCCAAAAAGTGTATAAATAACACTTAAGTGTCAATAACTTTTGATAGGTTTGTCAGATCCTTGATGTTTTAGGCTCATTTGAAAGGTCTTTCGATTATCTAACTAACGATGGGTCGCATGATGGACCCGGACATCATTGTCATTGAAATATCTGAGATCCGGCCTCCAAAAAGTGTATAAATAACACTCAAGTGCTAATAACTTTTGATAGGATTGTCAGATCCTTGATGTTTTAGGCTCATTTGAAAGGTCTTTCGATTATCTACCTAACGATGGGTCGCATGATAGACCCGGACATCATTTTTACTGAAATATCTGAGATCCGGCCTCCAAAAAGTGTATAAATAACACTTAAGTGCCAATAACTTTTAATAGGGTTGTCAGATCCTTGATGTTTTAGGCTCATTTGAAAGGTATTTCGATTATCTAACTAACGATGGGTCGCATGATAGACCCGGACATCATTTTTACTGAAATATCTGAGATCCGGCCTCCAAAAAGTGTATAAATAACACTTAAGTGCCAATAACTTTTGATAGGATTGTCAGATCCTTGATGTTTTAGGCTCATTTGAAAGGTCTTTCGATTATCTAACTAACGATGGGTCGCATGATGGACCCGGACATCATTTTTACTGAAATATCTGAGATCCGGCCTCCAAAAAGTGTATAAATAACACTTAAGTGCTAATAACTTTTGATAGGATTGTCAGATCATTGATGTTTTAGGCTCATTTGAAAGGTCTTTCGATTATCTAACTAACGATGGGTCGCATGATGGACCCGGACATCATTTTCATTGAAATATCTGAGATCCGGCCTCCAAAAAGTGTATAAATAACACTTAAGTGCTAATAACTTTTGATAGGATTGTCAGATCCTTGATGTTTTAGGCTCATTGGAAAGGTCTTTTTAATACCTTTCTGAAAATGTATAACATGACAGGGTTTCTTACAAAAACCACCCTTTTTACAATCTTCCGGACATACGCCAAAATCGTTTTTAGCATAACTTTTGAAGTACTTTACTAAACTTCATAATTTTCAATAGGGACTTATGGGACCCCAAGACGAATCGAATGAGACCAAAACGGTCCAAATCGGTTAAGCCAGTGCTGAGATAATCGAGTGCATATTTTTTGGTGCACAGACCCACATCCCTACACACACACACACACACACAGACATTTGCTCAGAATTTGATTCTGAGTCGATAGGTATACGTGAAGGTGGGTCTACGAGGTCAAATTAAGAAGTTCATTTTTCGAGTGATTTTATTGCCTTTCCTCAGTAAGGTGAGGAAGGCAAAAATTATTTAGATGATAAATAGTTAATTTTCATAATATCACTATGTTTTGTTTGGACAATGTTTTTAACAATTGTTTATCAGTTTTTAAGTACTTTCATGTATTTATTTCCCAATAAAATATGTTGTTGCAGCAATTCGTATTTTTTTCCATACTAAAAATCCATATGGTACAATTGCCCCACCTGAATAAGATTTTTTATAAGCTCTCAACAAAAATAACCAAAATTTAAATCATACTTTGTAATAGGTGCAGGTCATTGGTAGGGACACTACTGATCTAGGAAAAATAGCATTTTGATAAAATGAGTCTTAAAACGAACCCTAAGCCTTATTTTGTACTTTCCAAATATTATAAGAAAACAAAGGTTTTGAAAAAAACTTCATTAAATCTTATACTCCGTGGCGTTTACGTCGTTTTGGTGGTTATGTGGTAGTAGAATCAGCTAATTGCATTGCTAGCAACAATTCCTCATACTGAAAATAATCAAAATTGTAAAAATGTCGGCCGTACGAGCGATTGTTCCTCTTGCCCCGTATGGTCGTCTTGCCCCACCTTCCCCTATAACAATCAGTGCTTTTAATAACAAATTGTTGCCTAAATAACATCATGCACACTCAGATCACGATTCCACACTGTTTCATCTAGTGTCAGAGGTGTTATCGTTTCATCAAACCGCCAAGTCATCTACTCGTCGCGAAATAGGCTCAGCGTTTATGAAATTAAATATTTGAGCAGCACAAGCAAGGCACGTTTTCCCATTACGATATTAACGAAGCAGAAACGCAAATAAAAACTAATAACTCCACACACTACCGGCTGACTTCACGGGGCTTTTCGCGCACATAATACGACGTATCCATTTTTTTCGGGGTTTGTTTGGCGTTAAGCGCCAAACGATAAACGCGCTTCGTGCCATATGTCCTGCAAGCACCAACCACACACAATAGCCTTCGGAATAAGGTGACTGGCTGCCTAATAAAATTGTTCCCGTCAACTAATGCAGGAAACGTGACGATCGCACTTCTCGCAGTGGCGTAACACGATTATAAATGTTCCATTAGTATTTTCATAACTTCTGAGAAAATCGTGAATTTTAAGGTATTTTTCAATGCTATCATAGTATTCAATAAAATTATAAAATTTGCTCAAATCCACAGCAGAACGTGCTGCACTGCTCTGCCGGGCACAATCTTCTGGCACTGATGGCACTCGCGATGACTCGATTCGCTTGTTGAAGTCGGTGGTGCGTTGATGGTTGAGCCACCGCAACCGCAACTAATGCGTATCATTAACGCGTGCACGTCACGCACCACCACGATCGGACCTGGGCACACCTCCAAGTCCCATGGTGCGTCGTCGCCGATCCTCTTGGCAAACATCAACTCCATCGTGAATCGTGACTTGTGCCAGTGGAGACGCCAGCAAAGTTGATGACAATTAATGGAGGAACCTTGCGAGTATGGGGCGTCACGGCACCCTAAACCGCAAATCAATTCCCGATTTCCGAGCTTGAGAGTGCTTTTGAGAGCTTTTGTGCTCACGGGAAATCAGGAAACAATAATCGCCAGGTGCTACAGCCGATTCGTGATGGGAGCGGGACAAGAAGGGATTGCAAGTTGGGGTGACTTTAACTACTTAATATATTTAAAGTATTGCAATAAAAAAAAAATCATAAATGGATTGCAAATTTTTAAATTTGACATTTTTAACATGAACATGAACAGAGTCACCCCACGCGACAGTTCACCATAATTTGAGCCTGGAGAATAATAGCGATGACGAGTTGACGCATCGGAGCGGTGGTGGCTAATTGTTGATTAGAGCTGAATGGCAAAACCTGGCGGTCTTTAAAACGGATGATATGCTAATTCGACCACAAAGAAACGGTCTGAACTGTTTGCAACAGCTGGCCGGGTTCTGTTTGTGGCAAATGGTTGAAGGCAATTTGATACTTTGGCGGCTAATTGATCAATCTAATAGTTGAAGGTCGTTGGCGGATATGGTGTGAGCACATGATGTGCTAGATTTAGTTTGATTTTATGAATTATTTGATGAATTCGAAAAACCTAATAAGTTTCTAATGAAATGTGAATTTGTTATGGGTAATTTTTTACCATCCCACACGAAATTGAGAAAAGTTGCCCGAACCCTCTTTGATTTGCGTGAAACTTTATCCTTAAGGGTTTGGTATATTGTGACGGAGGGGCGATACGACTCCTTTTATTTTTGAACAAGCTAAAAATAAGTGTTTTTCAATAATTTGCGGTGTGAAAAGGATGGAAATTTGGTGTCAAAGCGACTTTCATGCAGAATTGGACGCCCGATTTGATGGCGTACTCAAAATTCTGAAAAAACGTATTTTCATTAAAAAATGAACGCTCTCACATTTTAAATAACTTAACTGTTTTTTTTTTGGAACAAGTCATTTTATGGAAAATTTAATGTAATTTTCGATTCTAAATTAACCCAGAAGGGTATTTTTTTCTATTTAGAACAAAAAATTTCACTTTAAAATTTCGTATTTTTTCTAGCTTTGAAGGTTTTTTTTTAAGAATGAATTTAGTATTTTTGTAAATGAAATACGCAACTTTTGGTACCCTTCCTATTTTCGTCATTTTCCCATTTTTGCGCGTGGCGCGTCGAAAACCCCAGTTTTTATTTTTTTTTAAATCGTATCTTAGAGTATCAAAATCATACCTTCACAATTTTTTGATATGTTATGTGAAATTTTCCGAGGCATCCGATTAAAATATTTTCAGACATAGGCTCTTTGGTCCCGAGACCTTCAAAACAGCATTTTAAGTTTTCATGCGACCTATTAAAATGTTAAGCTAGATTTTTGAAACTTCTTACTATTTTTCCTAAATAGCCAAACTAACCATCTTTCTTTTGCGTCTAAGACAGCTAAAATCGGATGAAATGGCGCGGAGATATGATTTTTGAAAAAAGTGGTTTTTGCGAAAATCGACGAAAATGGCCATTTTTTGGACCACCCTAACACGGTGTAGGTCACCCTAGTGGCCAAATGAAAAAATGCGGGTCTAATTATTTCGGCCAAGGAACCCCCAGAAAAATTTTGGGGAATTGCTGTATATATCCTTTTTTTTGTAATTGACTGCTCTACGACTTGGTAGAAAATTGTAACACTCTTAAAAATAACCCTATTTGTAAAAAAACTAGATATTATAAAATGAATATTTCGTTATAAATGAAAAATTGTAAATTCGAAAAGTACCTTAAATTTTCTCATAAAATGATTAGTTAAAAAAAAATATTGTTGAGTAACGAAAAATTGCAGTGTTTTTATAACTCTTTTTGTGTTTTTTTTTTTATGAAAGATTATTTTGTTTAAAGTAATTTTGAGTATGCCATCAAATCGGACCTCCAATGTTACAAAAAAATCCCTTTGACATCAAATTTCCATCTCATCAGGCTGCAAATTATTAAAAACACCTCTTTTTTCGCATGTTTCAAAATGTAAGGGGCCGTACGCCACTCCGTCACGAGATATCAAAAAACGGACCTAGGATTCGTGATAAGGGATTAAAGCAGGCCTGTCCAACGTCCGGCCCGCGGGCTGGATCCGGCCCGTGATGCCATTCCATCCGGCCCGCGACGGCTTTTCAAAATAGTTCTATAACCGGCACTTAAGGCTTTATTGAAAAACTCAATAAATAAATTGAGTGTCAAAATTTTAAAAATAGTTTTGAGATTAATCTTTAAGATATTATAAAAAAACATTTTTTTTTTGTTTTTTTTTTGCTTTTGACATAAAATGTTGCCAATTCAAAGTTTTGTTTGGATTATGGCTGTTTATTTTGTTAAATGATTTTATTTCACATTTAAACATTCTTTGAATTTTATTCTTGTCATCCTTGCAAAAAGATTGCAAAAAGATACTAAATTAAAATTTCTTTAAGTTTTGGCTGATCTCACTTTTAATTAAAACATTGCTTTTTGAGAATTTTGATTAAAATTGATTTTTTATAAAATAAGGATAAGGAAATTTTTGAGAACAGCTTTTCAGTGATAAAGTTTTGCTGAAAAAAAGCTTTAAAAAAGCAAATTAATCATATTAGAAATAAAATCCGCTGCAAATATTTTTAAGATATAAAAAATATTTCAAAATGAGTCAAAACATCAAAGAGCAAAAAAATATTTTAATTACCGCCAATAAATTTAAGAAATACGAAGAATTATTTTCGTGTCTTTAAAATCAAAAAGTCAAACCATCCACATTAACGACCCCCGGGTCTTTTGTGGTCTCTATTGCAAGTTTCTGCTCGAACCTAGGAGTCCGAAGGATTGAATGGGGAGGGCACCCAAACCTCTTTCTACTCCAAGGAACCTTCTACCACAGTGTTTGAACTGACGACCTTTGGATTGCGAGTCCAACCGCCGCCAGCGATTCCACCGGAGTAGGCTTGGTTTGGTGTGTTGTTTGTACTTATGGCATGGAGACGACTCCTACACCTGGAATGACTTAACGTAACGGCCTAAAAACCAAGGCCGGGACCGATATTTTACTTCCTCATCCGATGGAAGGTTGCAGCAGATGGGAATCGAACCCAGAATCATCCGCTTACAAAGCGGACAGCGTAACCATTCGGCCACGCACTGTCTTTAAAATTATCAATCCTAAAACTTTTCAATTTTGTAAAATATTTGGATAAAGGTGCACTACAACGTAAAAATAGTTTTTAATTGTACAGAAGATTTCTTTTCAATAAATTTTATCTTGTCTCGTTGATTTTAAAAATTATAAAAAACTTGCAATTTACATGTTATTTTTTAATAAATGATATCAGGATATTTAACTTCAATCGACAAAAAATATTATAATACAAATTCACTCAAAACAAACTAAAAATAAATCCAATAAACACATCTGTGAAAGTTACCTTTTTTTTCTTTCTTAAAATTAAGATATATGAATCATATTTAAAACACTTGTTTATTTATAAGTTTAATTAAAACAATCTGATAAAATAGGTTTTATGAAAAAAAATATTTTTTTAAATATTAAAAATAAGCTCCGGCCCGCAACAACTTCAGAAATATCAGATCTGGCCCGCAGGGCCAAAAGGTTGGGCACCCCTGGATTAAAGATATCCTTTGGAACAAAGTTTCACGCAAATCGAAGAGGGATCAGGTCAACCGCTGTGTGAGTTGCAGTGCAACAGATTTTAACTTTGGTTCCGAAACGTAAACGAACGTTAGGTTAGGTTAGGTTAGGTTAGGTTAGGTTAGGTTAGGTTAGGTTAGGTTAGGTTAGGTTAGGTTAGGTTAGGTTAGGTTAGGTTAGGTTAGGTTAGGTTAGGTTAGGTTAGGTTAGGTTAGGTTAGGTTAGGCCAGGTTAGGCCAGGCCAGGTTAGGTTAGGCCAGGTTAGGCCAGGTTAGGTTAGGCCAGGCCAGGCCAGGCCAGGCCAGGCCAGGTTAGGCCAGGTTAGGTTAGGCCAGGCCAGGCCAGGCCAGGCCAGGCCAGGCCAGGCCAGGCCAGGCCAGGCCAGGCCAGGCCAGGCCAGGTTAGGCCAGGCCAGGCCAGGTTAGGCCAGGCCAGGCCAGGCCAGGCCAGGCCAGGCCAGGCCAGGCCAGGCCAGGTTAGGCCAGGCCAGGCCAGGTTAGGCCAGGCCAGGTTAGGCCAGGCCAGGTTAGGCCAGGCCAGGTTAGGTTGGCCAGGCCAGGCCAGGCCAGGCCAGGCCAGGCCAGGTTGGCCAGGCCAGGCCAGGCCAGGCCAGGCCAGGCCAGGTTAGGCCAGGCCAGGCCAGGCCAGGCCAGGCCAGGCCAGGCCAGGCCAGGCCAGGCCAGGCCAGGCCAGGCCAGGCCAGGCCAGGCCAGGCCAGGCCAGGCCAGGCCAGGCCAGGTTAGGCCAGGCCAGGCCAGGCCAGGCCAGGTTAGGCCAGGCCAGGCCAGGCCAGGCCAGGCCAGGCCAGGCCAGGCCAGGCCAGGCCAGGCCAGGCCAGGCCAGGCCAGGCCAGGCCAGGTTAGGTTAGGTTAGGCCAGGTTAGGTTAGGTTAGGCCAGGTTAGGCCAGGTTAGGTTAGGCCAGGCCAGGCCAGGTTAGGTTAGGTTAGGTTAGGCCAGGCCAGGTTAGGTTAGGTTAGGTTAGGTTAGGTTAGGTTAGGTTAGGTTAGGTTAGGTTAGGTTAGGTTAGGTTAGGTTAGGTTAGGTTAGGTTAGGTTAGGTTAGGTTAGGTTAGGTTAGGTTAGGTTAGGTTAGGTTAGGTTAGGTTAGGTTAGGTTAGGTTAGGTTAGGTTCCTATTATCTTAGAATGTTCAATTGTTAGATTGTTTGATTAGTGAGTAGTTTAATTGTGCAGAAAAAAATGTCGTAGCCAAATCATACCAGTTTTAATTACATCCACCAAACAGTAAAATTGCAGCGAATAATTAACAATTTCCAGTTCAACACACGATTCCGATTCAATCCGACCATCAGCAAATGCACGGAACCAACAACCAATTGACACGAGTTCCCAGCTCAGCAGTGACCATCCTAGGCCACAGGTTTGTGGTTACGGATTTTTACACTCCCTCCACTGCGGAACCGAGGATTTGTGCGGTCAAATGATTTCACTCTGATGATGCACGGGAAATTGGCTTTGTTGGTGATCATGATTGGTCATTTCGAGCCGGGCTTTGAAGTATATTTGTAATCTCTGTTTGGTATGCCGCAATGAATTTCCGGTGGTCGAGGTGCTTTGTGACGGGAGTCAATTAGTAAACGGGTTTGGTATTTAGCGTAGTTTTCAATTTATTTAATGTTTATTGAACCGCTTTGTGGCTGATTGAACGGTTGAAGTATTGATTGGTTATAGAATATTATATGGGCTCAATATCTTTCTGAGTATATTCACATACAAGTTCTATCTTCACATTTACTTTAAATTTTATTTAAAATAATAATCCCCTTGATGAACTCAACCAAAATGGGTAATCAGAACAGAAAATGCAGTTAGAGGTTGTCTCGATACTTCTAGGAAGCATTCCCTCCTCCTCAGAAGATACCAACAATCCAACCGTCCTTCTCACAAAAAAACCCTTAAGAATTCCAAAGTAAAATCCCCGAGTCTTGGAGCAGGGAAAGAAAATTAATTAAATTCAAGCAGCAATTTATCTCCAATATAAATTCTTCGCCTTCCCCCGCCGGCCCAGATTTTCCCTCAAATCCCTTCGGAATGGAATGAACTCTGTTAGTGCGTTATTATCTCACCAAAGTATAAAACAATAAACGGCAATAATAATGTTATCTTCGGATGGGCAATCTTTCCTTCTTTCACTGGCACCAACACAGAGACAGAGAGCGACGGATCTTCCGGAGTTCATCGAGATTGCCCTTTGCGAGAAGACGTCGATTCGAGGAGAGCTCGCTGTGTTATTAGTTGGTTGAATGAGGTGCTAATAGAAGTCACTGGGCTTTCAAGGGAAGGGGGAAGTTTGCTGAATTACGAGATAATCTTTGGATTGGTGGTGGTGATAGTTATTTACTTTTCAATTGCTTCGTGTAGCCATAAATGTATGTTTTTTTGCTGATAGTTCATTTAATTTTATTTCAAAGATTCTGGACAATTTTGAAATGTATGACCTAGCAGCCATAAGAAACATGTAATCATGATTTTCTTCAAATGATAAACTCGCTATAACTTTAAACGACAAGTCATATCTTTCCTGTTCAAAACCGGTGACATTTCAGCAAAGTTTTTCTGTCACTTTGGTGGCCTAATTTCGTTCCCATCAACTTTACCATGACGCAAAACTTTGCTCCTCCAAGTTGGGGATAATTAGTATGTGGGAAAGAAGTGAAAGGGCGGTAATCCTTCTTTCCAAACTCCATTTTGACTCGATGCACACGAAATGTGGAAGCAACCTTCATCCTCCGACACACGCTCGACAAAAACGAGCCGTGTGACTTTGTTTAGTCACAGGATAAGCCTACCAGCTGCGTCAACAGCACGCTCACACGAGGCTTTTATCTCGTGTTCTTGGGATTTATATATTCATATTTGATGATGCGTTTTGTATGCTCTTTGGTAAGGATTAGTTGCGTTTAAAGGTGGGATTTGCTTGAGTTGGCTATTCTCACGGTTCAATTACCGTTGGATCAATCCATCATTTGATCATTTGATCATTTTATCATGTTATCATATTTTCATTTTATGATATTATCATATTATCATTTGATCAATTGATCATTTGATCATTTGATCATTTGATCATTTGATCATTTGATCATTTGATCATTTGATCATTTGATCATTTGATCATTTGATCATTTGATCATTTGATCATTTGATCATTTGATCATTTGATCATTTGATCATTTGATCATTTGATCATTGGATCATTTGATCATTTGATCATTTGATCATTTGATCATTTGATCATTTGATCATTTGATCATTTGATCATTTGATCATTTGATCATTTGATCATTTGATCATTTGATCAACTAAATTTCGTGTAGTAAGCCAATCATAAACTCATTTCCCATTTTCATTCCAGTTCATCTATCTCGATTGATGTCTTTCCAGCTAATGAAATGCAGATTCAGCACCCCCTTCTCTCCCTCAAGCACTCAATCTGGTTGAAAACTCCTGCGAGGCTCAATGAAACCAATTAAAACGTATGAAAGCAAACCCCACAAGAAAGAAAAAAAGGGAAATTTGCAGTGTCAATTCCACAAAAAAAAATAACGACGAGGAAATGGAAATGAAGCGGAAACCGGCCCGGTTCGACCTGGTGGAAAACTAATTGGCTAGAAAAACACACGATGACGAGCGGGCAGTGTGGCAGCATAAAATAGCAACTTCCCTGTTCCCGGTTTCGATGACGGTCTATATCCGAGGGCAAAGTTGCTTTTTTTTTGGTTTGCTCCTCTCAACAAGGATGAAAGAAAATCTGAAATGAAGCTCCCAACCTGGCGCAGGGCGAAATCACTAGCACCAACCAGAGCACCAGCAGGTGGGTGGAATTGGATGAAATGACAAAAATGCAAAACTGGGTTTCACCTGTGAATCCGTCGAGATGGTGGTTTTTCTCTTTTCCTTGGATGTTCCTTCCTCGGTTGTTGTGGCCAATTGACGCAACGATCCACGTTTCTTGGCAATGGTATCGTTTTCTCGGTTTTTTACTAGGTGTATCCTGGGTGCAGAATAGTGGTCCGCAAAGCGACCTCAATTTAAAACTGTCAAAGTGGAACCAATTTACTGTGTAAAACATGATACCAGGAAGTGGCAAGTATTGTAATCGATCTATGATTTATTTTGTCAGGAATAAAAAAGTCGAGGGCGTCGAGCTTTTGAGGTTTTCGAAGTCAAAATTTTTTTAGAAAAAGGTTGTAATCGAGATTGGCATAATTTGTCGCTAACATTTAAATAAGCGCTATGTCTCACGCAAAACATATGTTTATGTGGTTTTTTGAAATGTTAGCGACGAATTACAGTCATGCCTCGGTTTTGCACGCCTCGGTTTTGCACTGCCCAGGGTTTTCACCGTTCAGCTGCCTCGGTTTAGCACGGCCCAGTGCTTAACTGAAGCACAGAGCTTATGGGTTTTTGGCTATATGGGAGACGAATCTATGACATTTCCCCGAAACCCACATTCCCGAAGAGACATTTCCCCGAATGCCACATCTCCGAAAAGACACTTTCCCGAAATGTCATTTACCCGAAAATCATTTCCCCGAACGATCCATTTCCCCGAACGGCCACATCCCCGAATGGCGACTTCCCATAAAAACCATTTTCCCGGATGGCCACTTCCCCTAATTTTCCACATCCCTGAAAATCATTTTCCCGAATGACCATAATCCCGAATGGCCATTTCCCCGAACGCCACTTCCCCGAACCCGGTCAGGCGGGTATGGCCGTTGCCCAGAACCGCGCGGTTCTGGACAACGGCCATACCCGCCTGACCGGGTTCGGGGAAGTAGCGATCAATAAAGTATCATGTTTTGCCGAGCTTCCGTGGCCGTAAGGTTACGGGATTTGCCTTGTAAGCGGAAGGTGATGGGTTCGATTCCTGTCTGGGGTGATGAGTCAGATCCCTTAAAAGAGTAAAATCTGCTCACTGGGAATACTGACCGGTAGGGGATGGGTTTCGACTAGCGGCGTGCTGGATTTCCAATCCAGAGGTCGTGAGTTCGATTCTCGTACCGGGATGATGTCCACAATAGAGCTTTATGACGTTTCGCGTACGCACACTAGTGCACCATTTGATTTTGCTGGCTGACAAAATTTAACCTCACTTAATTTTTGTGTACGTACACGCAATACAAACGAACGTAGATTACTCTATTGAACGTTCAAAAAATTCCGAGCTTCACTTGAATTTTGAATATTCAACTGGCCAAAGGGATTTCAGGTCAGAACGTGTTTGATACACGTTCAGGCCCGACTACCGCAAAAATTTGTAATTGTTACTCGGGACCTTGGCAACCAAAATCAGCTGTCGAGCTTAAGTATAGCTCCTAAACTACTTTAAAGTGATTTAGTAATTTTAAATCTAAAATGGCGGTGATGAAATATTCAAAAAATGCTTTTTGTAATTCAATAATCAACTATTTAGATAGGATTTAAAGGGTTGGTCGCAGAACTCGAATTGGACGTAAAAAAAATAAAAATTAATTGTTCAAAGCCTTCATCCAGCCAAAATTGATAAAAACAAATTAATTCAGTTAAACAAAATCAAGAACAAACTGAATCCTGCGCATCGAGTCGTCGCATAAAGCTATCGTTGCTGTTCTATCCTTACCACGTAGATATCGTTTTGGAAAATTGTCCTTTGCTGAAAATGGCCTCTACAAAAAAAAATATTTTTTTATGGAACGTGGATGATCTCAATACCCCGCAATCTTGAAGTGTCCGCGTGGTTTATTAATGGCCTTCTACGGTTATTTGTTTTTTTTTTTAATCTTACAAAACACGTAGGAGAATTTAATATTAACGTCATACTTTTATAAAAAAAATCCCTAAATAACAGTTTAGTTTATATTTAGGTCATCATTCGGAAAAAAATGATTTTTTGGTGAAGTAACCATTCGGGTATATGTAAATTCGGGCAAACGGCAGTTCGGTAAAATGGCCATTCAGGTAAATGACATTCGGGGATGTGGAATTTTCGGGAAAACGATTTTCGGGGATGTGGAATTTCCGGGAAAATGATTTTCGGGGATGTGGAATTTTCGGGAAAATGATTTTCGGGGAAGTGGCACTTTCGGGAAAATGATTTTCGGGGATGTGGAATTTTCGGGAAAATGATTTTCGGGGATATGGGATTCGGGAAAGTGGGATTCGGGGATAAGGGATAAAACCATGGGAGACATTGGCTTTAATCGTATGAAAAATCATGCAAACATCAAAAAATTATAGTGTTTTGGAATTGGAATGATGTCAGTTATCCATTAAAGTTATGATTTCTTAAAAAATTTCACAAAAATACGTATTTTTCCTGTATTTCGAAAATGCATTTTTTTTTCTCTAAAGAAACCAAAAATATATTGTTATTGCAATATGGGTATCAAATGATCAGGTTTTTTCATACATTTTGGATGTAATAACAACATTTTTAGAAAATACTCAAACTTTTCACAAAACTACGTCTTTTCGCTTCGCTTCACTAGGAGACGGTGATTTTAGCGGATTGCAGACTGGATTTTTGCCATGTGATGTGATGATTGTCTAAGCCCAAGTTGCCTAGGAATCGATAATTGGGAATAGAACCAATTCCACCTGAACCAGATTCTCACCACCATGGCAGCCGTCCATTGCCGGCCGTTCCCATCTCCACCGCGCACCACGGACAAGGAAAGGGAATTGGAAGACGGGAAGTGTTGATGCTCCACTTTTTTAAGAGTATTAAGGGAAAATCTCCACGGTATCCTCAAGTAAGTTTCGCTTGGAGTTGGACGGTTTTTGGGAAGGTGAATGGTCTGAGGAGCCACCCTAGGCGAGTGGTAACGACCTTTGGCATTGTTGTTCGAATTCTTCGTGTGTTCTCATTTCTAATGGGAATGCTTTCAATTCTTCTCATCTCTTATTGGATGAATTCTATCAGTCGTCCAGGCTATTTATAGCGAGGTATTTTTAGATTCAATTTCAACTGCGCTTGCAAATCTTGCATGCAATCTTGTTTGAGTTCTGATGTTCAACTTGCATTCAATGCAATTCTAAGTCCGATTCTTGGATTCAACTATACCAGTTTGATTCCTCCTCAAGCTACCAATGCTCCACGGTTAAGAGGAAAGCATTTTGCTTACCAATCCTAAGGACAGGGGATCGAACCCCGCCGTGAGATTGAAGTTTTTTCATTAATTCCAAATTCAATGAGTCCAGAACTTTCTCGTTGGGAGCAGATGGGTATCGAACCCAGAACCATTCGCTTATAAAGCGAACAGTAACCATTCAGCCACGACCGCTCCCTTTTCACAAAAAATACGTCTTTTTGAAAAAAAACTCCAAATTTTCAATTTTTGCAATATGGGTATCAAACGATCGGGTTTTTTTCATACATTTCGAATGTAATAACAACATTTTTAGATTTTCACAAAACTACGTATTTTTTAATAAAATACTCAAAATTTCCGTTTTTACAATGTGGGTATTGAACGGTCGGGATTTTTTCATACATTTCCAATGTAATAACAATATTTTTTGAAAATACTCCAAATTTTCACAAAACTACGTATTTCCGAAAAAATACTAAAAATTTCAATTTTTATAATGTTGATATTAAACGATCGGGATTTTTTCATACATTTCGAACTCAAAATTTTCACAAAACTACGTATTTTTGAATAAAATATTCAAAATATTCGTTTTTACAGTGTGGGTATCGAACGATCAGGATTTTTTCATAAATTTCAAATGTAATAACAATATTTTTTGAAAATACTCAAAATTTTCACATAACTACGTACTTTCGAAAAAATATTCTGAAAATTTCCGTTTTTGAGCAATTCCAGCCCAAAACAGGAATTCTTCAGGTACTTTTTTCTCGACCCTCTCCGATTTCAATGAAACTTTGTAGACATGTTATCCTACGCTTATATAAGCCATTTTTGTGTATATGAAGCCAGTTCCACACGATAATGACATTTGAGAAGGGCGTATGTGTTTTAAATATTTTTGTAATTCGGAATTTAAATATTTCTGTATCTCGAAGCCGTTGCATCGTATCAAAAAGTGGTCTATCCAGGTTACTATACTACACTGAAAAAATATGATGTTTTCAGTTATGAACAATGTAATTAGCTTATATCTGTAAGCCCATACATCCAATTGATATGTGGTCAAAGATAAACTTATGGGAAATTTGACGAGCTTTCCGATAAAAATATTTACGAGACTGAAAAATCAAGTCTGTCATTTAGAAGTTACCAAAAACATTTCTGGTTTTGGCGAGCAGTCTTGTCGAAAAAGAAAAACAGATTACCAAAAACCATCAAAAAACCTATTTTTTCAACATTTTTATTTTTAAAACCACTTTAACTTCACAAGGATTGGACTTAGGACAGCAGTCAATATGGAGACTTTTATGTAAAATTGTCTGGAGAATCGATTCCCGTATTCGGTTTTTGAAAATTTTGATGTTTAGAGCACTTTTCAAAAAAAACAGTTTCAGTAAATGATTTTTGTATTTTTTTATGTGAGTTGCTCCATCCTGCATTTTTCGTGAGTCTTTTTGTAACATCTTAGGCTATCTTCACAAAAATTTTGAACGAAAAAAAATCGTGGGCTCCCCCTCAAATTTGACTTTTAAACTTAAAAATCAAAAAATCTCATAAAAGTTGCGTGTTTTTTTCTTTCAGTGTATTTTTATCGAAAAGCCCTTCAAATTTCCTACAAGTTTGTCTTTGACCACTTTTTGATACGATGCAACGGCTTCGAGATACAGAAATATTTAAATTCCGAATTACAAAAATATTTAAAACACTTACGCCCTTCTCAAATGTCATTATCGTGTGGAACTGGCTCCATATACACAAAAATGGCTTATATTAGCGTAGGATAACATGTCTACAAAGTTTCATTGAAATCGGAGAGGGTCGGGTACAACCGATTCACTATTTGGCATGGAATTGCTCTTTTACAATGTGGATATCAAATGATCGGGATTTTTTCATACATTTCGAAAGTTATTAAAAAAATGAAATTACTAAAAAATTTCACAAAACAACGTATTTTTGAAAAAAAATGATACCTATATTGTAAAAACTGAAATTTTGAAAAGTTTTACAAAAATACATAGCTTTGTGAAAATTTTGAGTATTTTCAAAAACATATTGTTATTTCATTCGAAATGTATGAAAAAATCCCGATCGTTTGATACCCACATTGTAAAAACGGAAATTTTGAGTATTTTATTCGAAAACACGTAGTTTTGTGAAAAATTAGAGTACTTTCTAAAAATGTTGTTATTACATCCAAAATGTATGAAAAAACCTGATCATTTGAAACTCATATTCCAATAACAATATATTTTTGGATTGTTTGGAGAAAAAAATGCATTTTCAAAATACAGGAAAAATACGTATTTTTGTGAAAATTTTCATGAAATAATAATTTTAATGGATAACTGACATCATCCTGATTTCAAAACACTAAATTTTTTTTTGATATTTGCATGATTTTTCATATGATTAAAGCCAATGTCTCCCATATAGCCAAAAACCCATAAGCTCTGTGCTTCAGTTAAGCACTGGGCCGTGCTAAACCGAGGCAGCTGAGAATGAGCGACTTCAGAACTGCCACCTAAACAGGCGAGAATTAGTACTGCGCGGGTAGCACCAGCCGCGCGTACCACAGTACATCATTAGTCACCCATTTGCTTTCCTCTTCCAATCCTAAACAGTGACTTTGACAATGCTTTTAAAAATGTAATTTTTTAGGGGTATTTTTACTAACGTTTTCAACATTTTACGTAAAAAAAAGTATACAGTATATTTTAGTGTTCCAGACTATGCATTTACGCATTTTTTTAACAATTGAAATTACAATAGTGCCATTTTATAACAGAAAATGTGAAAAACAAACCAAAAATTTAAAAAGAGACTGTAAAAACATGATAAAATTAGATAGGCAAAATGTTATGATAGGAGGTGGTAGAATAGGCCAAATAAATCAAAAACAAAGATAAAATACACAAGATAAAAGTAAATTAAAATACTAAAATTAAAACAAGAGAAGTAAAGTTTTTCGTAAAAAATGTTGCTTAAAAATGTTATATAACAAATACTATTACGAAAATAAAAAAGGTGCAAAAAAAGTTTGTACACCTTTCGAAAAATGAACATAAATAATGTTATTTGTTGACAAATCACCATAAATCCAGTCTCCCAACTCCAAATAGGCATCCTTGACTGATTAAAAAAATAATTTGGATTGAATATAAAGTTTACTAACTACTTAGTATAAAAGTTTATATAACTCTGGAAATTCTATATAAAACTTATCTAAACTTAATTTTGCAAACTTTTAATTCAACTAAATGTCAATATACTACCATAGAATAGCTAAATAAACATTTTGGAGTGGGTATAACACCGTTTTGGGGTATTTGTATCGATAGAATAGATTTTTCGTACAACCCGAATTACGTCGTCGGCCGCCGGCATCCGAACCGGTCCATGATTCACAAGTCAACCTATGTGGAATCAGAAAGGGCATAAAATTTCCGATCTTTTGATACCCATACATCCAGGTTTTCTATAAAACCCACGTTTTTAAATACCTAAGCAAAAACGTTGTCATGGTTTCGTTTGAGCAACCTGCCAAAAATGTATGGAATTTCGTAATTTTTGTTCTCGTAGATCAAACTTAGTTTTTGCCCAGGTATTTAAAAACGTAGGTTTTATAGAAAACCTAGATATATGGGTATCAAAAGATCGGAAATTTTATGCTCTTTTCGATGCCACATAGGTTAACTTGTGAATTGTGGACCGGTTCGGATGCCGGCGGATTTTCCGACGACGTAATTCCGGGTTGGTACGAAATTCCAACGAAAAATCTATTCTAGCGATACAAAGATCCCCAAAACGGTGTTATACCCACTTCAAAATGTTTATTTAGCAATTCTATGGTAATATATTGACATTTAGCTAAATTGAAAGTTTGCAAAATTAAGTTTAGATTAGTTTTATATAGAATTTCCAGAGTTATCTAAACTTTTATACTAAGTAATTAGTAAACTTTATATTCAATCCAAACTATTATTTTAATCAGTTAAGGATGCCTATTTGGAGTTTGGAGACTGGATTTATGGTGATTTGTCAACAAATAACTTTATTTATGTTAATTTTTCGAAAGGTGTACAAACTTTTTTTGCACCTTTTTTATTTTCGTAATAGTATTTGTTTAATAACTTTTTGTAAAAATCATCTTTTCATGAGATTTTTGTAGCAAAATGTTTGGCATGAGTTTCTGAACAAAACGTAGTACTAGGTTCCTGTCAAACTTTAAATTTTTCACATGTTTCACCACAAAATGTGCATAGTGCCCAAGGGGTGTAAATACTTTTTTTACATACTGTATGTGATAAGTTCCAGAGCGGGCGTGGCCGAACGGTTAAATTAGTTTTACTTAAAATGTCTGTAAATTCGATTTTTTCGGATTGTTTATAAAAAAAACACACACAATTCATTATTTAGAAACTAATTTTTACATCTCTTAGTGCAATGTTTTCGAAAGAATCCGAAAATGGATTCCGTTTTCCAATTCAAACTTTAAGAATACAAAAAAAAGTCTTTTAATCAATATTTTCGCAATCATAGGTTATCAACTTTTTAAGATTTTCAAAATTTTATGTAATCTTCTTCAGTATGATTCAGTATGAACCTTCAAACCTGTCCGTGGCCTAAACCGTGACGGTCAACTGTGACGACTAAATCAACGTTGAGGTTTATTCAATAAAATTTGATTGATGCATGCGGCGATTGACTGTGCGCACGTGGGAGTTCCAGTTGCATCCACAGCGCCAGTGGGTGGTGGATGCTGTCTGATGGATTATGCTGCGTGGTGGAATTTCTACGTGTCGACCAACGGTTGCAGGTCATCCAAGTGAAAAGAGACGGTAGTGCTGGTCTGCGGCGTGATGATAGGGTTTGAAAAGAGTTCGATAAACTTTTCAATTATGAATGTCGAGAGCGTGGGTCGTTAGATGAAGAGGCTTTTGAAAATTGATTGAATTTTGCGTGCTGCACTAAAATGATTGGAATGCTGTTTTAGAGGGTAATTTTTTTGGCGATTGAATGGGGAGTGACTTGAGTGACGGTTGAATTCAAATTAAAGAGGATGTGCATTTATTTTGTAAACACTTGGTTGGTAATGAAAAATACAGCTGAATTTTAATTGTTTATTCAGATTGGCTTACACATATCTATTCAAATTTTGAGATCTGTTGTCTTCACTCAATATCGATCCAGTTCGCCAATTTAGCCCAAAACTGATCATCCCATTGAACGTTATTACATTTTCGAAGGCTCCCAATTATTCACGAATGATAATTATTCCAAACAACTTGCTCATTACAATTCCGTTCCGCTCCATCAGCATAAACGTACACACAAGCACATTCCTTTTCCAAATACGCACACACATCTTCATCATGTTGCCCAATTTTAATTAAGCCTCGTAAATAATCACAATTAATTCCCGGTGTGTGCCGCGGCACGGATCTCATGTTGGTCCACACTCCTAGGGCATGTTCCCTGTTGTGTTCCTTACCTGGCGCACGTACTTCTCTTCCTCACTGTTGGTGACGACGTCCATTTCTGGTTCGGAAAGGCATTTCGTCACTGTTGTGCCTGCTTGACGCAGGGTGGTTTTGCGAACGAATTGCCACACGTCATACACTTTATCAAAATCAAATAATCTTTATCACATTCATTTTCTCCTAAAATAAAAAAAACTGGGACAACATTACACGACGGCGACGACCCGCTGAGCACATGTCAGCAGTACTGAGTATTAAGGACCCAGAACGGATACATTTGTGCGTTCTGTAGCCTGCCTGTCACAATGCTTGCCATTGAGTTCGCAACATCCCATTTGTTGTGTAATAATTTACGATTCATCACATCATCGGCCTTACAACACACACGTGTGCCACAATACAACCACCCACGTTTGCTCCCAATAAATGTTGGCACTGGGTTTGAGGACAGGACAGGAAACGGGGGAGACTTAATTCATACAGGAGTGCCCCGTTCCAGGACGGTCATTGTTCCTTTTCCGGAACCTGGTGCTGTGGAAATTCCTGACGATGACAGCAGGCACCTCCTGCAAACGCATTCACAATTATTGCCAGTTGTCCTGCTCGAGAAAGTGGCTACGCTCTGAAACAGGATTTGAAACAGAATTGTGTGATGCCTGGGATGCAATCAATTGACCTATATTTTTGATAAAGAAAGAAGTGCTACCCACTTACGTAGCGGAGAATGGGGAGACTTCATTTTTTGTACCGCGTTTGGCTTTCTCAATTTGTCACAAAACTAGAAACTATGTATATGACTCCAAAGCTATTTTAACACTGGAACGCCCAACGCATGTCCAACTTACACGGACGCCCAAGCCTCCCAAAAAAGATGGAACGGTAACGGTAAAAGATGGAACGCCATATTTTATCCAAATTCGACTACAATGGGCAGTAATGTTAATGTTGGAAAACAATACATTTTGTCCGAAAAAAAATGTAAATTAATTATTCAGTGCTTCACTGTAAGTCTGAATTTCAAGGAAATCTAATAGTTGACTTGTTTCAAAAGTTTAACAATGGTGTTTTCAATAAAATAAACTGGGTGATTTCTGGGGTCACAAAAAAATCATGAGATCCAATTTTCGTCCAGGGCGAAATCAAGTACAATATTTTACAACTTTCCCTTGAACCAGTTTTCGTTCGCCATGAAAACTTTTTGATAGCAGCGGAAAGTAATTGAAGAAAACTGGTTCCGAGGGTGGGCGAAAATTGGATTTAGGGGGGTGAAAATAGGGACTTCAGCGCACTTTATTAAAACGAAAAAAAAAACCACAAAAATGAACTTGTAGGGGAAATACTCGTATGTTAGGCAGGTTAAGCACTCGCTCCGAACTCAATCCAATTTTCAGATTTTCACTATTTAAACAACTAATTTTGCAAAACTTTTGATAGAAACTTGCTTGCTCACTTCTTATTGAGCTATTTATCATTTGATTTCAGTTGAAAACACTTTTAATAAGCTTTAATTGAATGTCAAAGTTCTGACCTGCCAACATAAGAGGCACGCTGGAATTAGATGCTGTTCCCCTATATGATAAAAACTTTGTGGGAACTTAAAATCAAATAGAGTATCACAACAGAACGTTCTACAACAGTTTAAGCATAAGCATAAGCATAAGCATAGGTGCCCACCCGCAGTTGCTACTCCGTTATTGACCAGGACCTCCAGAAGTTACATCCACAAGCCGTGGAAGATGAGTGGGTGCTATCTTTCCTCGCTTCGCAACTTCTCAAAGGCCCCTATCATGCTGATCAATACCGGCGCCGGCCACGACCAGTGGTAGGGTCACGGGGAAGTGGATGGGAATGTTAGTCCGATACTTGAGTGATAGAGACCGCCCAATCGAATGCTTCTCCGACAAAGTATCACATGAGTTTTGAAGGGGTTAGTAGATGGGTATGAGGTCAGGATTCACGAGTGGCAGTGATGTGACCATGAGCATTTTGTTTATCGGTTGAAAATTTTAAATCTTAGGCAGCTGGCTGCGGAAAGATAAATAACACTACTCGACAAAACAAATCTTGTGTCATGCGCTGCACGATATCTCATCGGTTCCTCAGAGAAAAGGCTTCCCCGAATCCGATGCAATCGATAGAATTTGATTTTATGTCCATGGAGACTGATGAGAATGTGGTAAATTTTTTAACATAAAAAATCGAACAATTTAAAAAAAACCATGCGTCTCCTCCCAATTATATGAGCCATCTACAAGAATATGGAAGCGCCTGGTGCATAGCAATTTCCTTTTAGCACAACGGAAACAACCAATACAAATTATAAAAAAAGTTGTCAAGTTCTGGGGGTCCACAGCTTTTTTGTACGATTATAAAAATAATTAAAAGTTTAAAATTAAAATATTTGAAAAACATTTTTTTTTCAAGTTTATTTGTTTACTAAAATTTTATGTATCTCAAAGGTCTATGGGTACTTCGGGATGTTCATGGTCATTCAAGGACTGCCTGGAGTTAAGATCTATGGCCACCCGGAGTGGCCATTGCCCTGAGGGAAGGTTCAATTGGGGACTTTTATCGAACCATGCGACTTGGGGCAATATGGGTATCAAAATTCATGGTTTTTGATACTGGTAATGAAAATGGCCATTTTGACCGGATTGGCCACACCCGGAGTGGCCAGTGCTCTGGAGAAGGTTCTACCGGGGGGACTTTTATCGAACCATGCGACTTGGGGCAATATTGGTATCAAAATTCATGGATTTTGATACTGGTTGAAAATGGCCATTTTGGCAGGATTGGCCACACCCGGAGTGGCCATGGCCCAGAGGGAAGGTTCTACCGGGGAAATTTATCGAACCATGCGACTTGGGGCAATATCGTTTTTGAGACTGGACATGAAATTTGCCATTTCGATAGTGGTTGTAAGGTGATTGATGATTTCTGGATGCCGTTTTTTCTGGGGGGGGGGGGGATAGACATTTTCCGAACCATACTTGTTTTGGCAATAGTTTCGTTTTATGGCAATTTATTTTCACGGAGATGTCAATGATTGAAGACATTAAATTACCTAGTATTAATTATTAAGGATTAAATAAATTGGAAAGAATTAAAAAATATAAATAACAATAGAATGTTTTTTTAGAGTTTTGTACAAAGTTCTTTGTCTTATTGGTCATGTAGAACATAACCACCTGCACCTTTTTTAAATATAGGAAATATTCCTGAACCGGTGGTGTAGAGGTTAGCAGGGTTGCCTCTCACCCAGCCGACTTGGGTTCGATCCCAAAAGGTCCCGGTGGCATTTTTCAAGAAGAGAATTGTCTGATCACGCCTTCCGTCGGACGGGAAGTAAATAATGGCCCGGTCTAACCTAGAGGTTAGGTCATTAGTTCAGTCCAGGTGTCTTGTCTCGGTGGATTCGTTGGTAATCAATTGGACTCACAATCCAAAAGTCGTCAGTTTTAATCCCGGGGTAGATGGAAGCTATGGTGTAAAAATAGGTTTGCAATTGCCTCAACTATCAAGCCTTCGGACACTTGGTTTTCAGTAGGAATCTCGCAATGAATAACGCCAAGGCAATGCTGTTGAGCAAACAATTTATTTATATTTTTATTTATTTGTTATGATGGACTTTTTATGGTACGATTTTCAATACTTTATAAAAAATGTTAGTATTTTAATTGCTTCCTTTTTTAAATCTCAAACTTCCAACTCATACTAACGTTATCACCTTGTTTTCAATTTGACTTCGTCAAAGGATTGTAGAAATAGTAAAAACAGCTCAAAAATCATTTCTCCAGTTGTGTTATATCCGTATATGAAATCAGCAACAAAAGGAGGATGAGCATAATCTCTGCAGCAATTATTTTCATTTTAAACAACCCCTTAATCCAACTTTAAAAGCTGCCACGTAAACTTTCCTCCCCGCAACACAAAGCCAAATATCGATTGACCAAACCAAACCACACATATATTAAAGACCCCACTTCGATGAAGGCAACCAAAATCGTCACGATTATTTACCACCCGTTTTTGAACAGCACCAGCCGCATATATCTATGCATCGGATGTAGCCCACTCAACCCCACTTCCACCCATAACCAAACCACCCCCATCTTCACTGTCGAGTAGTTTGCGTAGCCTGGACTCCTCTCGAAGCCGTAAGTACACCCGAACGAAAAAGGAACAGCAGCAAAAACAAACAAACTTCAAGCGCCAACGCTGCATCCCTGAATCCCGCCACGTGTCCTTAACCCTTACCTCCCTCCCCCACCAAATCGTTGCTCCCAGCGAGCGGGATGTAAAACCATGTGCGACTTGACGGACGAACGTGGGGCAGTGTTGCCAGCCAGTGCGGTGTCAACGCGCAGAATCACCACCGTTTTCCCGAACGGCGGAACTTCGGCTCTACCATATGATGCTGTCCGAAGGTCCTTGCTGCAACGGCAGCAGCTCCCCATCACGGTGCGGTAGGTCCAGCGCGCCAGTTCGGCCGCGAACTTTGACGTCGAAGGATCAGCCCACGCCGCACGTGGTCCACGCGAGTTACTGGAGGCTGGAGAGCGTTTTTTTTCTGGCGGAAATCGCGCGGTTTTTTGTGTGTTGAGCTTGGGAGAAGTGATTTGAAGGTTGGAAACTGGCACGTGTGGAAATTCGTCGAAGTTGTGCTATCTTGTTGCGTTGAGGCGTTTCTTACTTGGATTAGTGGAAACCTGCGCTCGGTTATGTAAACAAGAACAAGTGCGTTGTGTGCAATTCACAGCTGTGTGCATTTCACTTATTTTTAATTTCATTTGCTAGATCAAAACTGTTGTTACTTTGTGATAATGTCATTCAAATTTCGAAAAACTGAACCTACTCACAATGAGTTTTTTTTAATTTTCTCTTAGTTTGATTAGTTCGGGGGGAGTTTTAATCGAATAAATTTTGGACGAGCCTACCTCTATTGTGGTTGAATTTCGAGTAAAATTCATTCTTAATTTAGTTACAATGGAGAAGGTTTGGATTTGAGGGAATCAAAATTCAACTAACTCTGAATAAAAAAATATTTATAAAGTGAAAAAAAAATCTACATGGGTAGAAATCTTGTAAGCAAATCCGGTAAAGTAGCTATTAGACGTTTGGAGAACTTTCGCACACGAAAAAGGACGAATTTGGCTCTAGAGTTTTACATAAACAAAATTTTCATTTTTTGCTTTTTGGGTGTTTTTGAAATCGCCGTGAGTCAGGGGTATTCAGAAACACCCAAAAAGCAAAGTGTAATTAAATGTTGTTTTTGCAATTCCGTCGTGAAACTACTTACTTTTCCTGTCATTCTTGAACGACGAAATGGCCTACTTTTCTGTACCAAAAATAACAGAATCGAACAGCAACACTTTTTAAAATAAATGCTGAAAAGTTCTACTTTTCAGCACTCAAATGGGTGCTGAAAAGTTGAACTTATCAGCACTTGTTTCGAAAAGTAACACTTTTCAACTTTTTTTTTTTATTTAATCGATTTATTGACAAAATACATGAAAATTTGACTTAAAATTTCACTCAGTGTGTGTTTTTTGGAATTGCAAAAAATGGTGTATGGAACTCGTTGCAAAACTTGATTTTTTCAGAACTCTTCGTATTTATCCAACTCGGTGAACCTCGTTGGATAAATGTACGACTCGTGCTGAAAAAAACCTCTTTTTGCAACTTGTTACATAAACTACTATTATGGGACCTTTAAAAAAACTTCAGGCATGCTTGTTTTTTTAGCATTCTAATATCTGCTTAACTCTATGTTGTTTGTTAACCTTGAAATGTTTCCAAAATCGACAAATTTGTGTGTGATTGTGTAAACAACGTTGTAAATTTTGAAACCATTTACAGAAAAATCGAATAAAAATGTTGACGATAATGAAAACATTCCAATATTCCACATTCGACAACATATAGTTTCCAGATTTTCTAACAAGGTTTCTATCTGTGTAGTAAGAGAGGGAGACATTATTTATCTGAAAGTTTAAAATGAATTTTTGTGGTGGCGCAAATCATTAACAGGACTAGAAATTTTGAAAGCATGAGCTGTTTTGAAATTTTTCAAGCAACAGATATTGTAGATGAATCCCTTCTTTATTAGCAATACTGTCATCTCAAAAAATCATTTTAAAGAGATTGACATGGTTGATAAAATTGTTATTTTAGGCTTGAGAAGTAACGGAACAGACCAAACTGTCAAATTTGACTATTATTCTTAAAAATATCTTCGGATTTACATTCCATGAGGTTATTTATTAACATAAACGATCATTATTATTTTTTCTTGTCATTATTAATGATTGCAGTACTTTCGAGAACCCCCGAAATGTATTACACTCACTAAAGTGACCCGGCCTACTGCGTTGCATTAACCGCAAGAGACAGATTCTATGAACGGAACCCACATTTCATGGAATCATCAGGGGTAGAAGAAGACGTGGGGACATACCGTACCAACCACTTCGAGTTATTGATATAATATGGTGTGTAGTGTGTGTAGGGGAATCGTTGGGGAAGGGATTGTTGTATTATATAGTAAATGACCTTGTGACATTATTTCACCACTACGGATTAATTCACTCAAGGGGTATCATCAACCCCTCGGTGGCCGTGTGGCTAGAGCATCTGACTACAAATCCAAAGGTGTGAGTTCGAATCCCACCTGATTCCATGCGTTTTTTGTTCATATTCAAAGTTCAATTATAGTCGAATAATTTCAAGGAGACCGGTCGGGAAGCGAACCCGAAACCTTCCGCTTATGAGGCGGGAGCCGTAGCCATTAAGCCACGGGCCGGTCACAAGAATGACAAGAAAGAACTTGAGGCGTAATCTAACCATAAGATCTTCCCGGATGCTTTCTTCGGACTGGCTGCGCTTGTGTTCGATTAGATTAGATTAGATAAGATAAACGATCATTATTATTTTTTCAAAATCTCTTTGTTATATTTTTTCAGTGATTGGATTGGATTTTTAATATTTAATAACATCTTAACAAATCTGGAGCAACATTTGAAAAGGGCGCATTAGCATTTTGACAGCTGGAACTATTTTGCAAACTCTAAACAAAAAGATAACTTTTCAAAAAAAAAAAACCCGCACATTTCGAGTTTTGTAAAAAAAAAAGTTAACTGATGGCTCGAAATATGCAGAATAGTTCCAGCTTTTCTGGTATTGCTCCAGAAATTCTACCTTCAGAGGTATCTGCTTTTTGAAGATTTGATCATAATGTCAAAAGGATTGAAGGTTAAAAGTGGTCAAAAGAATCAAAATACTTTAAAAAATCTTAAAGAAAAGTAAAAACAGATCAACAAATTCTATAGTTTGCAAATAAACAGTTAAAATTTTACTCCAATTGCTGTGATGTACCGTCTACCGGGGTGACATTGATAGTACATATTTCAATTTATTTTTGAAATACTATGCAGCCTTTTTCATGTACTGGGTTTTTTTTATCAAAAATGCCTTTATGAGAGTGCTTTAAAAAATAGTTTCGTTGAAAATTGATATTAAAAAACTGAGTGACTTTGAAAATCTCTCTGTTTCTTACAAAATTCAGCATAAAAGTTGAAATAATTACGTAAAATTGATCATAAGGATGGTTTCATTGAATATTTCCTATTAAAATTAAAAATTAACTGTTTGTTCAACTAAATTTATCGGCCAGTATTCAAAAAATCATAGAAACTCGATGATTTAACATAATAACACGATTTAACCTTCACTTGAAAGCTTTTCTTGTGATCTTTCGATTAATCTGTCGAAAAAAAAATTAAGTGTTGAAGAAAAACATATACCTGTGAAATCCACAAACTCAGAACACTCATTTCTTACATTTGTTAGTAAATATATTTTTGTATTTTTTTTAAGTTTTTTATTTTTTATTGCTGATATGAGGTATTTTTTTTGTAACTGTGGGAGGTAAAATAACATCCAGGGTTGCCAGATAAATCTGGGAACGCCAGATTATTCAAGTGTCAGCCAAAATGAAGCTGTGTCATTATCTGTGCCAGATTTTGACATATTTCGTCAGATTTTCCATTTTCTGCCAATTGCGAACATATTTTTGTAGGAATTTGATTTAAAATTTAAAAACATGTAAATATTAACATTTATGAATATGTTGATTCAACCTTTTTGAGGCCAAAATCAACTAAATCAGTGGTTCTCAACCTTTTTCGATCCATTCCCCCTTGGCTAATTTCTAAGGACTTTATTCCACCTTCAATATTCATCTAATTGGTATCAATGCATAGAATCGTAGTTTGGCATTTATGTATGTAAAATAAGTAAGTTTTACGAAACATATGTTTAGCTTAAAATACAAAAACAAATACAAGGACTATAAATACAAAGAGTTTTCAATTACCTTCATTCAAACCAATTTAATTAAGGGGTTACATACATGTAGAAAATCACAAAATTTCATGTTTCAGAAAATTTATTCAATCCACTTAAAATATGATTTCCAATCACTCCTGAAAGTTTCATGAAGATATACCATGATTAAACTGAGTAAGATATGATTTACGCTCAAAATTTTGCCATGCGCAAAGCGAACTGTCAAACTTTGTGAGCGTTTTTCTCTAAACGCCGAGTTGATTTACGGGTGCCATGATATCTCGAGATGAGATGGACCAAACTGGCTGAAATTTGAGGTGAAGACTTGCAAGACATATTTCGTGTGCATGACGAAGTCCGATTTTGAAATTTTGCATTTTTAAAAAATACAAAAATCAAAAACTGATTTTTTATATGAAAAACACAGAAATATTTTTATCTTTCTTTCAAATATTTTTTTTTGAAAATCGGGCTTCGTCATGCACACAGGACCGGTTTAACGAGGCTTCACCAAAATTTTGAGCCGATTTGGTCAAAGCAGTGTTGAGATATCGTGGCACCCATTTTTTGAAACTGCTAACTTCAAATATCTATATCTCGGCAATTATACAACCAAATGCCTTCAAATTTATTTTGATAATAGTTGAAAATATTTATTTTAATGCCCTTAAAACAGATTTAAAAAAAAGTTTAAGTGTGTGCTCAAACCAACCTCTGAAATTTTTGCCGATTTACATGTATGTAACCCCTTAAACTACTCTTGCTTAGTACTTTATTTGAAGTGCAGCAAAACGTCATAGAAATCAATCCTACTATTATTAATTTTATTGTTTTTTTTTCTTTCAAAAAAACAAAGGAAAAAGTTAAATAACTTCTTGTTGTTTGATAGTAACAAAAATTCACAAAAATATTTGTTGAAAACTTTTGTTTCACGTATGGTTGAAAAGTTTATAAACTCAAAAAAAAAAAAAGAAATTAATAATGTTCTTAATAAATTGAAAAGATACAAATCCTTAAATATATTTTTTGAAATGTTGCTCAGGTTGAAAATATTCGAATTTGAATTATTTTTTGAAGGTCTGTTTAAAAAAACTAAAACTAGCAAAAATCCAAAACCAAATTCTCTCATGACTCATGATGATTAAAACAGTCCCAAAACTCATAATTCCTATAAAAAAATCATTGCATATTTTCAAGAAAAGCTCATGTTGGTAAAATCCTGAAAACTCACATGAATTCTTTAAAAAAAATAAGCAAAGCCTTTACTGAAGCAAAAAAAAATATAGCTCATTTTGTGAAACTAAAGCAAAAATATCTAAGAATTGTTCATGTTTGAAATATTATCAAAATTCACAAAAATTAAGCTGTTATTTTTTTAGTTATTGCCAGCAATATCTTTCAACACTCTCAAGATGAAATCTAAGAAAAAATGTTGACAATTATCAAAGAAATTCACATATTTCATAAGAAATTCAAAAGTAATTGTATGTATTAAAGTTTTAAAGAATGAGCCACAAAAGTATTGGGAATTTTGGCAAAACGTTAAAATCCTTGTTAAAATCGTCTATTGCATCCTCATTCCTCCCAAGGAAGGAATTCCTCACCGGTTAAGAAACACTGAACTAAACCATCAGAATTCTACAAAATTTTAAATTAATTTATAGCCTTCCTCCCCTTCCCCATTCATGATTGTAAAATTTTCGTCTGCCAGATTTTCCAGAAATACTTGGCAAGATTTTCTCATTTTTTGTCAGACAACCCTGATAACATCCCACAATTATGGAGCAGGCAATTTGTTGGTGGCATAACCACAAAAGTGTTTCGAATATGTGGGATAACTGTAGAAAATTGATGAATCATCAATTTCTAAATATACTTAAAAAAATGTTATACTGAAAAAAGCTTTTAATTTGAGGATATTTTTAATGCTGTTCTTAGTGTTTAAAATGTCCAAAGAATACAATAGTACAGTTCGTTTTCCGAACTCATTTTCAGTCAGAAAAACATGACACTTTAATAGTTTAATAATAATTATCAAGTAGTTTTCACAATTAGAGTTAAATAACTTTTGAAACTTTTCAAAATTTGTTGAAAATTACTTCTTGAGGTACTTTGAACACTTCTCTATCAACTAGAATATTTTGAATCCTGCATTTTTTACAAAATGCAACATCTAATTACAAAAAAGAAACAAATTTGTTTATGTGTATAGTATGTGACAAGATAGCACAACTACAGCGCAAAAGAGAGGACACGATTTCCGGTGATGGTGACTGATGAAAAGCGGATCTCGACATGAATGATGATGATATGATTATGGAATTGTTGACATAGATTTTATTCCACGAGTGTGAGTCGAAATCCTAGGAGAAAAACTGCCTGAATGATTGGACCGCCACCCCGTTGGGAATTGTGATTCCTGGAGGAAGATAATGGAACAGGCGGTTATCGAGAGAGTGTGGAGCTGAAAAAGGGGAGACGACGAAGACGACCCCTTAACAACCCCTTGTCACGTATGACATATGTGAGCCGTTACGTGAAGAAGGCCACACGTGTGCAGTGCACGTGGAAGAAGAAAAATCGCTCCTCGAGTGTGGTTCCGACGCCCGGCCCTCCGGAAAATGGGAGCTCATTAGAGTTTTTCCCACCGTTGTGATAAATGTGTGAGTGCGGTCGGGAAAAAGCCCGGCTGTGAAGTGAGGCCATTTGTTGGCAACGTTCAGCAGAATTTTGTGGTGCATTTTTCACGGCTTTCCTCCGTGAACCGAAAGTGTAATGGGATGATAAAATATTCAAAATAAACCGTGTGGCGAACTTTGGTGTGGGGTGGCGGTGGCTGCTGGCTGCTTTGCAAGTGAAATGTTGTGCCACTAAAAAAGTTCATCTATTACGGCACGTGGAGAGGGAAGCTAGAGAGTGAGCTAGAAGCAGGCGAAACCCCCTGCAAGAAGTTAGCCTTTTTATGGTGGATAGTTCTGAAATTGCGGCGGGGTTGTTGGTCGGTGTAACCGACCAGAAAAAATCATCGTTACACGGTGTTACAAAGTATGTTATTGTGAAGAAAAATAAACTTTTTTTAAATTTACTACAAGCATATTAAAGAAATGAATATGTCTGGACTTAACTTTAAAACGATTACAAGGATCACATAGTTCAACAGAAAAACAATAACTTCTGCGATTCTATTTTTTGAACCTCTTTCAAAATATCTTATTTATAACCAAAAATACTAAGACATTTAAAAAAAATACACGCGCAATACACTTACAGATCAAATAATAAACTTTGTTTGCTAATTAAAGGTTTCTGGTTCAAAAAGCTTACAACTGCATTTGTTGTTCTAAGAATTTTTTGGATGTTTGCCGTAACATATCTAAAAATGGTGAATAACCATTAACATGGCAGAATCATACGACATGCGACTGAAAGATACAATTTCCTGAAAAAATCGGGGTCGGGTACTTTAATTGGAGACAAAACATTAACCACGTGGACACTATATAACAATATTAAAAAAATATAAAAATATAAAATTTGGCCGGGACCGTGGTATAGGGGTAAGAGCGGTTGCCTCTCACCCAGTCGGCCTGGGTTTGATCCCAGAAGGTCCCGGTGGCAAATTATGAGACTAGATTTGTCTGATCACGCCTTCCGTCGGACAGGGAAGTAAATGGTGGTCCCGGTCTAACCTAGTGGTTAGGTCGTTAGCTCAGTCCAGGTACAGGAGTCGTCTCCCTGGGTGCTGTCTCGGTGGAGTCGCTTGTAGGCAGTTGGACTAACAATCCATAGGTCGTCAGTTTGAATCCCGGGGTGGATGGGAGCTAAGGTGTAAAAAGAGGTTTGCAATTGTCTCAACAATCAAGCCTTCGGACACCTAGTTTCGAGTAGGAATCTCGCAATCGAGAACGCCAAGGCAATGCTGTAGAGCGAATAATTTGTTTTTTATTAATTTAAATTTAAATAATTTAATTAACATTCGAATGAAAAAAGTGTTTAATATGCATTTTACACCTGCTCAGTTGATTTGCAATCATTAGTTTTCTAAATATCAGAGTATTGAAGATATTTTTTTTTCGCCGATAAAAAAACTTTTTGTGGTGCTGTACATTGGAATTTCACAAAAAAATTGAAAAAAAAAATGATTGATCTCAGACATGCTAAATATGATTTAAAACGCGGGAAAATGCGATTAAAATTGTTTCCAGTTAATAGATATCTTTTTTCTTTAAAATTTTGAAGTTTTTAGAAATTTTTTTTTCTTTTTGTCCCCGGATTTTTCGGAGCGGTTTGAAAGGGGGGGGGGGGGAGGGCGGCCTTATGGACAATTTTTTAAAGTATTTATTATGGAACTTTTTATAGAAATCTTAAAAAATATGATGAATTTTCATCAGTTTTTAATAAATATTCATCAGGTTCAGATTTTTACACATTTTGCCTTTCTTACTAAAGAAAGGTATAGTGTTTGCTTTTGGCTCCGACGCCAAATCAAGCTTCGTTCCCAAATCATTTCTCGAGAAATATTCATTCGAAAAATCTGCAAAAAATCATGGACGATCGATTTTCGACGCCCGATCGATTGACAATGACAGAATTCGTCTACCTCCAATATCCGAATTTTGGCGCTTAATTTACTGTAGAGCACGCGTGACGTCCGTGTGTGGTAAAAAGTGCTCAATTTTGTGGTAGGGGTTTCTCAGAGCCCACATTATGGATTTAAGCTCTCTTGGGCGCATTTGAAAGGGGATGTGCTGAACCTGAACCAACTCCATACCAAATTTGAATTTATCCATTTTTTATGGGGACTCGGAGTGTGTTTTCACCAAATCAGGCGGTTTTCAAATGAAAATTCGGTCGAAAATTGAAGTATTGAAATCGTTTATTTGTCCAAAAAATTGCATTTTTCCAGCCCTACATCCTCCCAAATTTTCATCCATGTCGGTAATGTGGTTTTTGATTTACAGCTTGTGGACTAATTCACTGTGAGGGGGAAAAACCCCTAAAAAAGGTAAAAGCCAATTTTCACCAAATGCCAAAACTATTCCTTTGGCATTTTATCTAATTTTTTTTCTCCACATCATAATCTAGACCATACTCGATGTTCTGAAACAAATTTGACCTCATTTGGATTTACCGTTCAGATTTTAGAAAATTTCCATTTTTGCCTTTCTTACTAAAGAAAGGTATAGTGTTTGACCCTTGAAATCCACACATTCGGAACACTTTTTTCTTACGAATGTAAACAAACTTTGGATCTCTCCAGGAGTACATATTTATTACCAAATAATGACTTCTCACACTGAAACCAATGAAACTCAAGCTTAGTGATGTTTTATACATGGTTTGAAAACTTTTTTGTGGAAATATCAGTTAAATTCAGGTGTTCCACAATTGTGGGAGGCACAATAACATCCCACAATTTTGAAACAGGCCATTTTGAGGCAGTGTTTTGCTGCTCTGGACAAAATAGTCTTAGAATGAAGATTTTTTTTGTTCAAAAAGTACTACACAGAAAAAAAAAGTTGAATTTTGGAATGTTGAAAATTTGGTAGGTTGAATATTACCTCTTTTTTTGAGTAATATTGTATAAAAAATGTGTAAAAATGTGAACTTGATGAATATTCATCAAAAACTGATGAAAATTCATCATTTTCTGGGGTAAAATTAATCATTTTTTTAGCCACAAAATCTGTCACCATTTCCTGATGAATATTACCATCATTTTTTTTCTGTGTACTTTTACTAGTGAAATAGCAAGATAATGTCCAAAAGAAGGTTCTAAAAATAGTAAGGTCGACAGAAAAGCAACTTTTGGCATGCTATTGCCAAATTATCATAAAAGTGTTCCGAATTTGTGGGATGACTGTAGCTTCCGAAAAGGACCATTTTTGCGCAGCTCAGATTTTGGTAGGGATGCTCTCCCAACAGAAAAATACTTTAAATTTCCCATGAAATGACATGTCTCAAAAAATTATAGTTAAATAACGATAAATGGCAGAGATTTATATACTTGTTTTGTTTTTCACGGAGTGTTTTCTAGAACAAACTTTTCAGGAAAAAAGTCATCGCTGCTTTCAAATGTATCTTATAGGAAATTTTCTCAGCTTTCCGGTGCTTCAAAGAGCGAAAAGTTTCAGAGATATCTAATTTTAAGTATTTTTTTATTTAAATTCCCTCATTGTTTAGCGGAAACATTTCAAAACTGTTCAGGAAACTTGTCAAATGATGATGTTTTGTGTCAATTACGCATGAAAATGTGCAAAATAACACAAGAGACAATTTTGTTGAAGGTTGCAAATCGCTATACATTTCGGAAATTAGGTTTTGATTGAATTTTTGAAAGAAAAAATCAGAAATTTAAACGTAAAACCGTGTTTAAACATAATTTTAAAAAGAATTCACAGACCTACAAAAAATACAACAATGACTGCGCTGGCTCAACTTGCGGGGAAGCATGAACGTTGTGGTACTCAGATAGGGCTGAATGCTTTTCTCCTAATTTTGGATAATTAGGGTGGTTCGCTTCTCCTTCATATTGCATGCATTTTTACTGGTTTTTAACAACAACCCATCAGTTATAACTACATTGGCTTCATCCATAAAGTACGTCACGTTAAAATCAGCTAAAATTTACCCCCCCTCCCCCCCTTTGTCACGCTTTTCCTATACTTATAACATGCAATGTCACACTTGCTCAGACCCCCCCTCCCCCCTAGAGTGTGACATACTTTATGGATAACGCCATTACCAAATTTATCAACCTATTTCGAAGTAGTTTCTTTTCATATTTTGCATATTTTGACACATGAAAACGCATTATTTAACAAGTTTCCTGATGAGATGAGACAACCCTACCGGTAGACGCCAATATGCTGTGCTAGTAGTTTTGAAGTTCCAATGTTATTTTTCTTCACGAGCCTCATATTTTATAGCACCGTTCCATTACAAATTCAAGTTGCAGTTTCGAAATCCTGGCGGAAGTGTTTCGAGAAATATAAAAGTTTCAACCCACAAGTACCCGACAGCGTTACGAGCAGAAAAAAAGGTACACACACACCGATCCTGTGCATATTTAGTGGGGCAGCACCAGGCCCTGCCGGAAACCCCCGGCAGGAGCAGGCACCAGAAGCAACATAAAAGTTTGTTTTGATTTATGGTCTTATTTATGGCGAAAGTTTTTGGCGAACGCGCCCCCGCGACTGCTCGGTGTGAGAGTGTTGCCGTACCAACGACATCAACGTTCTGAACCAAGCGCAATCCAGCGGGGTCAGCGGGATTCGGCAAGTGTAATTACATTACTTCAAACTTTGGGTCAACTCAGTGTAGCGAAAGGAAAAAGCAAAGTAAAAACATCGACCCACATGTGACGTGTGTTTGGATAAAACGGATTGCTGCTGGATCGACGACCGGAGTTGACCAGAGGGCAGCAAACATGGACCCAGTGCTTCAGCTGCTGCTGCTGCTGCGACGGCCGGAACAACTTTGATGATGGTAATGGAATTTTTAATCAGACGATTTGGGGTGGGTTAGGGAGAGCCGCTCTTCAACCCTGGGACAAACGAACATTTTACCTTCGAGTGGTAGGGGAGCACCTCCCGCTTGGTTGAGGAGGGTGTTTGTGGGAAAGATTTATTGTAACTCACACATGAGTTTAATTATTCACTGATGAGGGCAATGAGGGTAATTGGGGGTGAAAGAAAATCAGCTGGGATCGATCTGTTTGCAGTTGAGCTTAAGGTTGGTGTAATTTTCAGGAGGGATTTTAGAACATTTAAATTCTTATCCTTTTTCCATAAATGAGTTGGATGCTTGACGTCATTGGTGTTCCAACAATTGGTCGAACCCAAAAATTTAGAATATGATCTTGGTATTGATTTTGTTTTGATTTCACATTTTACTCGGATACTTGAAATAAATCTTTGTTTTGAACAATAGTAAACAATTTTTTATAAAAAGAAATACAATATCATCTACGTTTAAAACTTTTAAATAAAAAAAGTAACAGTTACTTTAAATGAAACAATCAAAAATGAGTTCAACGAAAAGCACGATCAAACTTAAAACAGTTCCACACGAGGTAACAAACCATGCTGGAATCAGATCCGAAAACTTCAAAATATCTGCTGTTGGGTTGACACCTTCCGAAGAAGTTTGTTCATATTTTGAATGGACTAGAGCAATAAACTTTTCACGCCATTGGATCAATATCCCAGCTTCAAACAGTGCTCTCTGCACGAAATGAAAGTGATGCTTAAGGGCACTTTTCGCCGGTACCGGATAGACGCCGACTCCCATGGTTAGTTTTTCTTCCATGATTCGGTATCGCCTCAGATTGCTTTCCCAGTCCAAATTGGTAGAACGTTGAATGAGAAGGGATCCTTCGATTCCGTTCGTCAAGTACACACTGGTTCCATCAAGTTGTTCTTCTGATGTTTCAGAAGAATTCAGATACATGAAAACCGAGCTAAACATGGGATACTCCAGGGCTAACTTCCGTTCAGCTTTGACTCTTGTCTTACTATCCAAGATGTCCTGGATTGTGTTGATCATTTTGACTCGGGGTTTGTTGGTCATCAGCGAAATGATCTTCGTTTCGTATGCATTTGAGATAAAGAAAAATACGACAATCAACGAGATCATCACAAGCTTTTCGTTTCTACCAGCTTGGTTCAAGTCGTAACGTTCGAAGCCACAAATCGGTAGAAAAATTGGATCATTCTTGAAGCTGTTTGGTATCAAAAGAAATATCATCTTTACCACTATCAATCCAATGAAAAAAAGGATCCACAGCTCGGTTTCAAACGGTTGCAAAAAAAGTTCTGCAATATTCAGCGATCTTCCACTTGGAGCAAGAAAAACATTGAAATAAGGAATGGACTGCTCAAGATAGGCAGGCTCGTATTCGAACGCAACGGAAGGCTCAACGAAAATATCGAAATAACAGTTTGTATCATAGGCGACATCTCGGACACAATCATAAATATAACCATTTTCTCTATCAATATCGTACGGACAAATGAACTCCACGTACTTTGCAGTAGTATTCAGATATCTAGCCATCTCTTGGACAAGAGTGACATCGTAGCCACAGCAGCAATCTCCTATGCATGCATTTAGTATTCCTGGTACTAGACTAAATTTTAAAGGTTTTCCGTTGAGATAACGGTACTGATGCAGAAACATTCCCGCTGGTGGCCAAAACTTTTTCTGTTCATAATACCGACCTGTTTCAAAATAAGGGAATATCATTTCTACAGTATCGACTGACATGAACACTACGTTGTAGACCTTTCCATTGTTGAACACAGGTAAAAAGTTGGTATAATTTAAAAGTCTGGTTCGCAGACTCATGAGGAAAAGAACCCTTGTTTGGCTGTTGATGATTCCCATAAACTGTCCAAAGTTTTCCCAAACTGATAGGTTGTGGCTTGTGTACTCAACCTGTACAATCACCAGTGACGGAAGTCTCCATTCTTTCATAACACTCGCCCAATTGAACCGGCTGTTTGTCATGAGCCGTGCGATTGGTTTCTGATCCAGTCCAGCGTAGATTTTCTGCAAAAGTTGGCTTCTCCCCGGCGGATCACTGCAAGCATGGTACAGCCAGCAGTCGAAAGTTCCCGTTTGTTGCGATGCGAGGTATTCTATCAGTCGAACGATGTAGTTGGCCAACGCGTGTTGGTGCTGTACACTCGGAGGATATAACTCCAATATGCAATGCTGTCAGAACTAGAAATGGAATGATGTTGACCATGGTTACGAATGATTTGTTAGGTGTGTACGGTTTAGTTAGATGTCTATCCTTCCTAAATTAAAAAAATGGGATTGATATCATATACTTTTTGAAATAGAAATAGAAGATTCGTGATAACAGCACACTTTATTGCATTGAAAACTTATCTTGAACAAATTTGTATGGTTATCATCTTTGTTGCGTACGTCAGTTACAATATGTTATATTAGTTGAAGTTCCTGAAGAGTTACATTCTTAATGTGAACGGGTTTGCCACACGTTGGAATCCTCTTATTGTTTGTGTTTTATGTTTTTATTTAAAATTTCCTGAATCAAATCTAGCCAAATTTGTTTTGAAGGTTCTAAATTAGCTTTGTACGCTAATACCGCAATTTTTCTTATTTATATATTGTGCCTTTGTCTATTTATCTTAAAATAATCAGACATTTCAATTCCTGTTATCACCAAACATGTGTGCACAGCAAATCTCAACGGAAAACACGAATGAACTGATCAAAAACCCGAACAGCGCGATGTACCACAAAGGAATCAAATCAGAAAACATCAAAATCCCTGCAACAGGATTTACTCCATCCAATTGGATCACGGAACGTTTTCCATTACTTAATTTGACAAACATTTCCCACCAATGGTTCATAATTCCCGTTTCAAAAAGTGCTTTCTGAACAAATCGAAAATGATGCTTGAGGGCACTTTTCACCGGCATCGAGTAGAACGCAACTCCCATGGCGAATCTTTCGTCCATGATCCGGTAGCGTGGTTGATTGCTTCCGTAGTCCCAGTTGATAGCACGCTGAACCAGCAACGATCCAACGAATCCGTTCGTCATGTACACGCTAGTTCCATCCAGCTGTTCTTCGGGTTCGTGGGTGTGATTGATGTAACTGTACAGAGAGCTGAACATTGGAAAGTCCAGTGCCAATAAACGATCCGCTTTGACTATGGTTCCAGAGTCCAGGACGTCTTGCAGTGTACTGATCAATCTAACTCGTGGTTTGCTACTCATCAGAGCGACGATTTTTGTTTCGTAGGCGTTCGTGATGAAAAAGAACACCAGGATCAACGAGATCATGGCCAGCTTCTCTTTACGCTCAGCTTGGTTCAATCCAAATCTTTCAAATCCACAAATTGGCATTAGCAAAGGATCATTCGTAAATCTGTAAGGCATCAACAGAGACGTCATCTTGATCACGACCATTGCAACGAAAATTACAATCCACAGTTCAGCTCGGAAGGGTCATAGGAATAGCTCCACGATGCTTAACGATCTTCCACATGGTGCAAGAAACACATTTTCAAATGGCTTTGGTAGTTCCAGAAAAGCACGATGCTACTTTTCGTGAATGTTCGCTTAAAATTTCATCAATTTTGGCAGCACTAAGCAGACCCAAAAGAGCGCTGGAAGAAAAAAAAGAACTAAGCTGAAAATAGAAAAATGGGCGTGGCCCAATGCACTGGACTGATTAAAATGCATTTTCGAAATATTTTTTTAAATGAAAATTTAAAAAATTGTATCTTTTGAAGGATTTTTTTGATCGATTTGGTGTCTTCGGCAAAGTTGTAGTTATGGATAAGAACTACACTGAAAAAATGATACACGGTAAAACAAATTTTGCTATTTTAAATCAATTTTTTGTCACTAATACTTGATTTGCAAAAAAAAAACATATATTTTATGGGACATCAAATGAAAACTTTTCAGAAATTTTTAGAACGGACAATAAATCTTTGACCGAGTTACGAATTTTTGAATCTATACTTTTTTTCAAAAAATCGAAATATCGGTCGCAAAAATTGTTCAACTTTTAACTTCACAGATCCCAAAACTTCGATTTAAATCCTGAGATAGGATACGTTATCCATTAGTGGACCCCTTTCCTATAGTGGACTCTCTGAAGGTGTTTTGATAAAAAAATCAATAAAATCCCAATTTCAAGCGTGTTTTTGTCTACAAATCTTTTATTTGGCATGTTCAGCATGATTTAAAACAATGTTGACTGACATTGAATTGTCCTTTTTGCCAAAAAAAAAAGTGTTTTGAGTTCGGCATCTGAAATCAGACATGGCCACTAGCATTTTCACAACAAAACAGCATTTCTATTTTATGATTGAATTAACTATCCAATCATTTTTTGACTGGTTATTTAACTTCAGTATGTCGAAATAATGTAAGTTTAAGGAACTATAGAGCAATTCCAGCCCAAAACAGGAAATTTTCAGGTACTTTTTTCTCGACCCTCTCCGATTGAATGAAACTTTGTAGACATGTTATCCTACTCTTATATAAGCCATTTTTGTGTATATGGAGCCAGTTCCACACGATAATGACATTTGAGAAGGGCGTAAGTGTTTTAAATATTTTTGTAATTCGGAATTTAAATATTTCTGTATCTCGAAGCCGTTGCATCGTATCAAAAAGTGGTCAAAGACAAACTTGTAGGAAATTTTACGGGCTTTTCGATAAAAATACACTGAAAGAAAAAAACACCCAACTTTTATGAGATTTTTTGATTTTTAAGTTTAAAAGTCAAATTTGAGGGGGAGCCCACGATTTTTTTTCGTTCAAAATTTTTGTGAAGATAGCCTAAGATGTTACAAAAAGACTCACGAAAAATGCAGGATGGAGCAACTCACCTAAAAAAATACAAAAATCATTTACTGAAACTGTTTTTTTGAAAAGTGCTCTAAACGTCAAAATTTTCAAAAACCGAATACAGGAATCGATTCTCCAGACAATTTTACATAAAAGTCTCCATATTGACCATTGTCCTAAGTCCAATCCTTGTAAAGTTACAGCGGTTTTAAAAATAAAAATGTTGAAAAAATAGGTTTTTTGATGGTTTTTGGCAATTTCTATATGACAGACTTAATTTTTCAGTCTCGTAAATATTTTTACCGGAAAGCTCGTCAAATTTCCCATAAGTTTGTGTTTGACAACATTTAAATTGGATGTATGAGCTTGCAGCTCGAGTGGAACTGGCTCCATATACACAAAAATGGCTTATATAAGCGAAGGGATAACATGTCTACAAAGTTTCATTGAAATCGGAGAGGGTCGGGTACAACCGATTCCCTATTTGGCATGGAATTGCTCTATACTAAAATAAAGCGAAGAACTGCTCATTTTCAAGCAAAAATTAGGGGGGCCCAATATAGGACAACGAAAATCCAAACTTTTCCAAAAGTAGCCCCCTGTTAATTTAACCTTCAAAAATCAAGAAAACTGTGTATTTAAGCAAAAGTTTCTCTTAAACATACAATAAATGCTTGTTGTTATCAACCTTATTGCATATTTTGTCAATTATGAGTATAAATATAGCTGTTTTCATATCAAAAATGCTAAAGCCGTAAGAAATCATAATTAATAACAAACTATAGTTAATTGTACTTAACTGAAGCATTATTATCAATGTTTGAAATGATATTTTATAAGTATAAATCAATAACAAAACATTTTTTGAAAATAAACATGCGTAGTTTTATCAGCAACTGTAAACAAATCTATTGTTTTGCTTAGGTCAACAATTTATGTAATTGATATGAAAAATGTGCATCAAAATTACTTTTTTTAATCATTTTAATGTTTACAGTTGTTTTTGAAACGTTTTCTTTGATCTTTTTCGGAAATAAATGTGTTTAAATGTCTGTTAGGTTTTTTGTTGTTTTTAGCCAAATTTGTAAACAAAACATATTTATTTATTATAGAAAATCCATCTTTGAATCATTATATCTATCATAAGACCTCCTCCAAAACACCAAATATCGGTTGAATTTGGTATAAAAATAACAGTTTTCCTATAGTGGACCCGGGTCCACTATCGGATTATGGACTCGGGTCCACTATAGGAAAAGGGGGCCCACAACAGGCAAAAAAAAATCAAATGACTATTTTTCTGCTCAAAAACAAATTACTGATGAAACAAATAATCAAAATTGTTCAAAAGACTTCAGATTTCATTGTTTTGTACAAAGGGTTATGAAAAAGTGCTTAAAATATTGAAAAAAATAGAAAAATGCGCGTCGGCTCTACTAGGGGGTCCACTAATGGTTAAAATACCCTATTCCATGAAAATCTTTTGAAAATCCTTGCATTTTTGTGAAGGAAGTTCCAATCTTGTCAAGCTATCTTGACACAGCCTAAAAATTGATGTAAGTGCGACAATTGGCCAAAGGGATGTCATGCCAGAACGTGTTTGACACACGTACAAGCCCGACTACCGTAAACATATGTAATTATAACTCGGGACTCCGGCTACCAAATTCAACCAAACTTCGGGGCAATCCACAGAATGGTAAACCAAACAAAACGTGTTGGTTATTGTTTACATTGTTTGGTCTGGTTTTTGTTATTCAAGGTCAAACATAAAAACGTGTTTTTATCGAAGCGTCAAAAAGAACGTACGACAAGTTTAGCAAGACGCCGTCGATTTGATGTCCCCTAAAACATATCAGAAAATAAAAAAGAATTGTGAATAGCGTTTTTTTTGCAAATCAAGTTTTAATGACAAAAACTGAAATTAAAAATCAAAAAGTGTAGTTTTAATCAATGTAACTTTGCCGAAGACACCAAATTGATCAAAACATTCCTTCAAATGATTCAGATTTTTGAATTTTCATAAATCAGTTTTGCTGCCAAATTGGTTAGAAAAAGTATATTGACAAACTAATGATGTAAAATGGTTTCTTTGGGCATACCAAAGGCACCAAAGAAGTTTTAGCCGGATTAAAAAATACAAATCAAATCGAATGACCGAAATCTCAGAGAATTGCTTTACTACCTACATACCAACTTACACAGCAGTTGCCCCGAGTCGGGGCCTCCGACACCTCTTCGATTTGCGTGAAGTTTTTTTTCAAGTTCCATTTTTCAATATATTATTACGGTGGCGCATTTTTAAACATTTCACAAAAGACGTATTTTTTATTATTTTGCAGCTTGAAATGTGGATGGTCTGGAAATTTGGTGTCAAAAAAAGGTTTATGTTAAATTGTACGCCCAATTTGATGGTATACTTAGTAGGGTGGGTACCTTTTTAAAAATGTTCTCGGATCAAGTTTTAGTATGGTTCCCCTTGTAGGGCATGCCCATAGGGACTTTCATGCCAAATATCAGCTCATTTGGTTGTAAACTGGCTGCGCGCATCAGGGTTAAAGTTTACATGGGAATTACTATGGAAATTGAAACTTTTGTTCAAACGCTCCTACAGGTCAAATACGCCAACTCTGGTATGGTCAGGGGGAATGGAGAACACTTTTCCGAAGAGCATATGGATTCGTTGTTCTAGAGGCGCATCGGCAAACAATCCGATGTCTCCGGAATCAACGGTTTTCCTGAAAGCATCAATTTTAGCATGCTATGAAAGCTTGATGAACACCGCGACGCCATACGTCAGGCAGCTACCACGTGGTTGAAATATTTGCAAAAATACAAATTTGCTATGCAAAGATTCTGAATTCGACTAAATAATATCAGGATTACTCGAAATAATCATTTTCTAGTAAAAAGAAGGTTTGCAATTAAATATTCCAGCCGTTTCTCACCCACGTGGTAGCTGCCTGACGTATGGCGTCGCGGTGTTCATCAAGCTTTCATAGCATGCTAAGGAAAATTTGATGCTTTTCAAGGGAAAACCGTTGATTCCGGAGACATCGGATTGTTTGCCGATGCGCCAGGTCTAGGGACAACGAATCCATATGCTCTCTTCGGGAAAAGTGTTCTCCAGACCATTCCCCATAGGCCTGACCATACCAGAAGTTGGCGCGTGATTTTTCCAGACCTGTAGGAGCGTTTGAACAAAAAGTTTCAATTTCCCATAGTAATTCCCATGTAAACTTTAACCCTAATGAGCGCAGCCAGTTTACAACCAAATGAGCTGATATTTGGCATGAAAGTCTCTATGGGCATGCCCTACAAGGGGAACCATACTAAAACTTGATCCGAGAACTTTTTGAAAAACGTACCCACCCTAATACTTAGAGTTCTGAAAAAAACTATGGATAAATTACTAAATAGTAGTTTATGCAACAAGTTGCGAAAAGTGGATTTTTTCAGCACGAGGTTGCAATGAGTTACTTTTTTTGCATTTCCGAAAAACGCGTTTTGAATGGAATTTTATATTAAACATCCATGCATTAAGTAATTTCACCGTTTAAAACTTTTCAATTCAATTCAGTTTAGTTTTATTGGTAATAATCAAATTACAATAAATAATTTTAACGTACATTACACAGTTTATGAGTTCATTTTGAATGTGTTTTGCATAATTATTCGTAGTTGAGCAATTGGAAATGTTAAATTAAGTATAAACAAAAGTAATCTAAAAAAATTATTTAAAAAAATGAATTTTTGATAGAAGTGCTGAAAAGTTTAACTTTTTGCACTGGTTTTGAAGGTATTAATCTCGGGTGAGTTTTCAAAAAACCGTAAGAGCCACTGTGACCTCCAACACTAATTTTCGTTTTTCTCCAAAATTAAACAAAATTTCATTTATTTTTTGTTAGGGGCACTTCAAGGACAAGTAGATGAACAATCTCATACATTTTTGAAATTGGGTTTTCGTAAGTTGGCCAAATACCGATGCAAAAAGGACTTTGTTTACCAATGGCTCTTACGACATTTTGAAAACAAATCTGAGTAATATAATTTTTTCACTCAGAACATAGTTTTGTTTATAATTTATTTCATGTTTTTTGTAACTTTGCATGGTTATTTTTTACAAAGTTTTAGAGCAGACGAAAATAGAAATTTACTACCTACTAAGTTTATTTTTTTAAGGTAATTTTAACGCTTCTCTACCAAGTTATAACGACGATGACGATATCCAATCTTCACTTTTGATACTAGCCAATGATTTTCGTCTGCAATGACGCCACACGACGCCAACGTCCAAAGCATGGTCCGTTCGCAGCAGACTGCAAAAGCTTAATTCCCACCGTTTTCACTTTTTCTTTGTTTGCTTCCGCAAATTCTCCAAAAATTCGCCGCCCTTACGTCGTCGCACCCCACGGGAAGGTTTTATCTGTATCCACTTTGTTTTGTAATTTATTTATGTGTCTATTCTTCACAAATCTTGGCTCGGGTTTTTTTTTTTCATAACTTCTTTTTTTCTCGCGATTATCTTCCCTCACGGGATGGTCAACCGAACGATCTTTGTGCGACAGAATGCACACAAGCGTTATGAAGGGTTCATTGTTTCAAAAAGTTGAGCACCGTTTGGAGGGCAGGGATTCATAACGTTGAAAAAAATAGAAAAATGGAAAAAAAATAATTGAAAAAAATGAAAAGATGAAAAGTTGAAAAGTTAAAAAGTTGAAAAGTTGAAAAGTTGAAAAGTTAAAAATTTGAAAAGTTGAAAAGTTGAAAAGTTGAAAAAATAAAAAGTTGAAAATGTAAAAGTGGAAAAGTTGAAAGAGTTCAAAAGTGGAGTAGTTCAATAGTTCAAAAGTTGAACAATTTAAAAGTTTAATAGTTAAAAAGTGTAAAAGATAACATAGTTGAAAAGTAAAAAAATATGAAATGCAGAAAAATTGGAAAAGCAAAAGTAGAAAAATTTAATTATAAATAGTCGTAGAATTAACTTCACGATTTAAAATAAAATTTCAAACATGAAAAACCCCTGCTAGTTCAACTCTTGGACACAGTCAGTGACATCGCTTTCGTCGTCGAGACGGTTCTTTTCGGTTTCCCTCGAGGAGAGTGGAGATATGCACTTTGTTCCATTGACACCCCTCGATTCCGACGAGTTTTTTTTTCTCCGCGGGGTGGGTGGTTAACCACTTCATCCCTCCTTATCCTCTCTTTTCATCTGCCAGTCGACTCTCCTCTAGGTGTTTGTAGACTTCCGACAAGAGCAACCCAAAACAAACACCCCCCTTCACCACCTCCTTAACTGCATCACTGCTGACTGGATTGTTCCCTCTAAGCAATTTTTATTCAACTGTTTGCAGCTTTTTTTTTCGTTGAGCTTTTATTCTACACTTTAACTACTTCAAAATGACGGGTTGGAATGGGAAAAAGTCATTTTTTCACGTTTTTTGGCATGCCCTTGCAGAGCGGCCACAAGAGAAAACACTGCAAGCAAAAAGATGCGAATTAGCAATTTTCCGCCCACTTTACCCCACACCTTCACCACCAAGTGGACCATGCTAATGAATGTTCGTGAACAGGGTAATGGCAGGAGGGTGGTAGATGGTGCGGTGTATGCAAATTATGAAAATAAACAATTTTTCATCGCTTGCTTTGTGGATTTTTTTTTCGTTTTTCTATTTTTCGCAATTGGTAGCTTATTTGAGTTATTTATTAATGACAGATGCAATGGGGTTAAACTATTGACATAAAATAAACACAAATCCTTGATTTTTTTTTAAATTATTGAACAACTTTGCTTTTGATCATGTCACAAAGCCTAGTGGTAACACTTTCGCCTCGTAAGCGGTAGATTGGGGTTCAAATTCCAGCTCGAACCAACACAACTTGTGATGTTTTCACAAATTGCTCCTTACCACGACACCTTAGGGAAGGCGACCTATGAAATGTTTACATTAATATTAATACTTAAACTACCAAGCGCGCGGAAAACTCGGTTTTTATTATGGAATCAACCTAGTTTTCCTAGTAATAACAAAGCATTTGGTTGATATCTGGAGTTTTTTTTTTTTAAAGTCCAATAAAACAAATTTTTAGTTTTTGCTTTTTGGATGTTTTTAATACCCCTGACTCAAGGTGATTTAAAAAAAACACCCAAAAAGCAAAAACTAGAATTGTGGTTCATTGGACCTTTTCAAAAAAATCCTGATATCTTCAATAAAAACGGTGGTTATGTTATGCATGACCAATATGACAAAAAACTTTGCATAAAGTTCTTATGATAATTTTAATTCAAGTCCAAGCTTGTCGTAAGCAGCATGACAATGAAATCTTCACAAAATTGTGTCTTTAGCTCATTTTTTTTCAAAAAAAAAAATGACGTGCGACAAGATATCTATACAATTTAACATTCTTGCTATTCCGCGCCAAAAATCCTTTTAACTTTTCAATGTTTTACCCTTGACAAGCTTTTAACCCCTTTGTACGTGTGAGTGTGTGTTCTAAGACAAACGCACGGGAAAACCCTCCACCAGGCAAGTGTTCAACTCAGTACAGAAGAAAGCTTTTACAAGCAATTTTACGTTTCCCCCTCCCCTTAACCCCTTGTGGCAAGAATCGTATAAAGAATCCCGCTCGAACAGGGACTCGCAGCAAATGAAAACCATTGCTCTCGCTATAAAAGCTCTGCGCACTCACTGGAAAAGATTAGCACTAATGAGCTTTTTTCATCCTCCCGTGGGTCACGTTCCCCGTACGGAGAGTTTTAAAGCTTAATTATGTCATATGGTACGCAGTCGTTGGGTTGTGATTGGTATGTTCAATTGCAAATTCCCCGTACAAAATAAAATTTCACGAAAATTTCGCGGAACGTGAAAAATGATGAAAAAACTCTGTAAATGCTAGGTTCAAATTACATAAATTACTTGGTTTGCTTTATAATATATTAATTTCCAATTAAGTAAAAAAAATCTTCACTAAATTTTAAAATGACATTTTTTTCCTAATTCGAATAAAGTTTTCACGTGGTTTATGGATTTACTCCATATATATTTTGATACGTACAAGCGTTCTTTCATTTATTGAACTGATTTATTTTATTAAATATTCGAATATTAAATATCAAAGCAAGATTTAACAGAAACCTCTTTTTACGCGGTCCATCACGTTTTTTTTTAATTCGACGATTTCTTTGGAACGAAGCGACCATTTTGCAACCTTTTAAAAGCAAATTGTAGGATTTGTTCAGATCTAAAAAACGCTTTTTGAAGCTTGCAAAAATATTGTACGGTTTTAGAGAAATCAACGGAATAAAAAACCGCGTTCCTGTGTAATATGACAAGCCCTGCAAAAATATTGTTAAAAGTTTACACCTCTTTTTTAAATCACTTAATAAAAATCAATTGGCAAAAACAATTGAAGTGTAACGAAATCTCCAAAACTATATCCATAAAAAAGTGATACTTTTCACTTCCACGAAAATCATTCATCCAGATAAAAAGGTATCTTAAAAATTAAACAAGACTAAATTTTTTTTTTGAAATGTTCTTAAAAGGTGAGGTGATTATTAAAAAAACAAGTTAATAATTTAATTCCCGTTAAATTATAATTTTTAAATGAAATAGTAATTCAAATAATACAACGAATAAAAAGAATACTAAATTAGCAATGTTTTCTAAGAAAAGCTGATAAACTATTATGGATAATCTTAATTACATTTATCTACTCTGATGGAATTCAATGTCGAATTCTAAACTCTTATTGCTTGCTCCTCCGGTCAATGATATGTTGACTCAGGGTAAGACAATTATTTCTACTGAATGTTACCGTAAACCGAATGTTGATTTATAACTTTAAATTAATTAATTAAAATAAATGTGCCAGCTTTCATAAGCTTAAGTCAATAATAACAATTTTAAGTTGAAAAAACAATTTTAGTATTAGAATAACTGCAACCAAATGATTGATGATGTCATCCTTGTGATAACCAGTTGATTCTAAAAATAAGTTTATACTTTGACTTTTTTGCATATCTTCTCAGTAAATATTGTAACCATTTTAAGTTAATGTATTTTTTGCTTACATTTCTTCAAACATCGAACATGAAACTAATGAAATTTACTTAGAAAGTCTTTATGGAAAAAATATTCATGTTCAAAGAATTGATTTTGGGTAATTCTCTACCAACTCACACGAAATCGGGAAAAGTTGCCCCGACCCCTCTTCGATTTGCGTACTTTTTGTGCTTCGTCGTCCGTGTCTGTCGCGGGTGACCATGAACGGCCATGATCAATGACGACCAACTTTTTTAAAACTTTTTTTTCGTAAAATCGCGATAACTCGTGATGTTTATGAGCAAACCCCTTATGTCTATATATCAATTTTTTGTAATTGTCTGTTCTACAACTTTGTTGAACATTGTTACACTCTAAAAAATAACCCTGCAAAGTTAGAAAAAACACGAAATTTTAAAATGAAAAATTTTGTTCTAAATGAAAACATGACCCTTCTGGGTCAATGTAGATTCGAAAAGTACATTAAATTTCCCATAAAATGACATGTTCCAAAATTTTTTACAGTCGAGTATCGGAAAATGGGAGAATTTTTAAAACTTTTTTAGTGTTTTTTTCGATGAAAAATACGTTTTTTCGGAATTCTGAGTACGCCATCAAATCGGGCGTCTAATTTTACATAAAAGTCCCTTTGACACCAAATTTCTATCTCATCACCGTTTCAGGCTGCAAATTATTGAAAATACCTTTTTTTTCGCATGTTCAAAAATGGAAGGGGTCGTACCGCCCCTCCGTCACGAGATATCAAAAAACGGACCTCGGATTCGTGATCAGGGACAAAAGTTACCCCTTAGGACAAAGTTTCACGCAAATCGAAGAGGGGTCGGGGCCACTGCTGTTTGAGTTGGCGGAGAATTACCCTTTTAGAAAAAATGATTAATTTCACGGAATTTCACGGAAATCTTCATATTTCATGAATTTTACACTATCCGTGCAATCGTGAAAATTCACTAACCCTACCCCTCAGGGTCACCAAATCCGGGGTAAGCGTGGTTGCCTCTCATCCAGTCGGCCTGGGTTCGTTCTTTCGTCTGACGAGGAAGTAAATGTTGGCCCCGGTCTAACCTAGTGGTCAGGTCGTTAGCTCAGTCCAGGTGTAGGAATCGTCTCCCTGGGTCCTGCCTCGATGGAGTCGCTGGTAGGCAGTTGGACTAACAATCCAAAGGTCATCAGTTCGAATACCGGGGTGGATGGAAGCTTAGGTGTGAAAAAAGGTTTGCAATTGCTTCGGACAGGAATCTCGCAATCGAGAACGTCAAGGCAATGCTTTAGAGCGAATAATTTGCTTTTGATTTTTGTCACCAAATAATGAAAAAAATGTGTCATTCTTTGAGTATGTTAGTCATCACAATGAGCTACCGAGAAATGTACAGTCTCAATTATGTAAATTTTTAATTATGAGAAGCATTAGAACTTCGGATAATCTCATTCAGAATCATTTTATCAGTCACCGAAATAAAAAAAAGAGCTTACAGAATAATGTTTTGGAAAGGTCGAATGGATTTCTGGCACTATGAATGTTGGATTAGATTAGTTCGTCACCGCTGAAGATCAAGACCATGATAACAAATACATCCAATATGTACAAGAGGCGTTCCTTTATGATTTACAATAGAAGCTTTGGTGATAATCTAATCGCCTTTTTAATTTGATAAATGTGCTTGATTGCAATGAAATTATTGAAATAAAAATTATGAATGCAACATCAATTGAAAAAAAAAACACACACATCAAATCATACCTGACCATGGTCAACATCAGTCGATTCCTAGTTCTAGCAGCACTGAGCGTCGGAGTTACATCGGCAGAGACTGAAAGCCACCAGACAGCTTTGGCCAACTACATCGTTCAACTGATAGAATACCTCGCATCGCAACAATCGGAAATCTTTGACTGCTGGTTTTACAAGGCTTGCAGCGATCCACCGGGGAGCAGTCGGCTTTTTCAGGAAATCTACGCTAGGCTGGATCAGAAGTCGATTCCGCGACTGGCCACAGACAGCCGTTTTAACTGGGCTAGAGTGAGCAAAGGATGGAGACTGCCGTCGTTGGTCATTGTACAGGTTGAATACACTAGCACCAATTTGTCAGTGTGGGAAAACTACGGACAACTCATGGGCACCATGAATACTCGAACTAGAGTTCTAGTCCTGATGAACATGCAATCCAAGGGTTTGACCTATACTAGCTTCATTCCGATATTTCGAGAATCTCATATTTTCAACGTGATGTTTTTATCGATTGACTCAAAAGTTTTGATATTTCTCGATTTTGCTCAAGGTCGTATTTTCAGGTACAATGAGTTTTGGTCTCCAGGGGCTATGTTCTACGATCAGTTTCGTTATTTAAATAGAAGACCGTTACGGTATAGTTTATTTCAAGGAATACTGAACTCATGTTCTACTGATTACTGTTGGGGCTATGATGTTACTATTGTCCAAGAGATGGCAAGATATCTGAATACTACTGCAGAGTACGTAAAGTTCATTTGTCCGTACGAAATTGACAACAAAAACGGTTACATTTACGATTGTGTCCGAGATGTTGCCTATGGTTCAAACTGTAATTTCGATATTTTCGTCGAGCCTTCCGTTGCGTTCGAATACGAGCCTGCCTATCTTGAGCAGTCCGTTCCTTATGTCAATGTTTTTCTTGCTCCAAGTGGACGACCGCTGAATATTGCAGAACTTTTTTTACGACCTTTTGACACCGAGTTGTGGATCCTTTTTTTCATTGGAATGATAATAGTGAAGATGATTTCTGTTTTGATTCCAAACAGCTTCAAGAATGATCCAATTTTTCTACCGATTTGTGGCTTCGAACGTTACGACTTGAACCAAGCTGGTAGAAACGAAAAGCTTGTGATGATCTCGTTGATTGTCCTGTTTTTCTTTATCTCAAATGCATACGAAACGAAGATCATTTCGCTGATGAGCAACAAACCTCGAGTTAAAATGATCAACACACTCCAGGACATCTTGGATAGTAAGACAAGAGTCAAAGCTGAACGAAACTTGGCCTTGGAGTATCCCATGTTCAGCTCCGTTTTCATGTATCTAAACTTGTCTGAAACATCAGACGAACTGCTTGATGGAACCAGCGTTTACTTAACGAATGAGATCGTGGGATCTCATCTAGCTCAACAAGCAGTCAACTGGGACTACGAAAGTAATCAAAGGCGGTATCGAATCATGGACGAAAAGCTAACCATGGGAGTTGGCGTCTACCCGATACCGGCCAGGAGTGCTCTCAAGCACCATTTTCACTACGTACAGAAAGCACTGTTTGAAGCTGGGATATTGATTCGATGGCGTGATGTTTTTATTACACTCGCCCAGTCAGGCATGGATCCAGGGTCACCGGCAGGTGTTAATCCGACGGCAGGAATTCTAAAATATTCGGATCTTCTTCCGGCTTGGTTCGTTTTGCTGTGTGGAACTGCCATAAGTTTGGTCACGTTATTTGCTGAACATGTTTATAAATGTTTTCATTTGAGGAGACTGAGGATAACAAATAAAACAATCGGCTTTGCAAAATGAATGATACCAGGAAACAGCCGCTCTAAAAATCTTGACGGAAATAATAGCGACGAGAATTTGAAACTACCGGATGACGATCTTAACCGCCCAAATATTCAATATTACGCCCTTTTGAAATTTTAGTCTTAATTTAAAAAATCCAAATATTGTTTTCGATTTTTTTCTAATTTCACGCATGTTTCAAATTTTAACAATGAAAATCGGACCATTAGTTGCTGAGATATTGAAATTAGAAAATGGAGGGTTGTTTGGGTGAGACTTTAAACATACAATTATTCAGTTTCTCTTTCTTTTCCCCTGTATATCAGCAACCAGTGGTCCAATGTTCAATGTTTCTTAGGTGAAATTGTATGAAATTTTCTGAACTCTTGGAAAAAAAATATTTTCAGGAGTGGACAATAATAGACACTGTTTTAAAAGAAATCAAAAACCGGGTTTTGTTGGACAAAACATAATTTTGAATGGCTATATTTTAAAACGGTGCTCTTAATCCACAAAAAAAATTGAGTACGTTTCGATTGCAAATCCATTTATTCTAAAAAAAAGGGGACAAAAATTTTAAGTACCGTCAGTAGGGGTGACTATGGGTCAAAAAACGAAACACCTCTCGAAATTTCTTAATAACAAAAACAATTTAAATAACATCGAAAATCTTTTAACGTAGATTTGTTCTTAGATAGTTTACTAACATTTTCCCAAAATATGGTCGATTTTGATGAACACTACCTTAAATGCCAATTGTTTGAAAATTGACCCAATCTCACCCTTAGAGGGGGTGACATTGGGTCAAATGAAATTAAAATGATGCTGAAATACAAAGATATGGTAAAAACAAGTCATCCAACAGCGTTTCTTGTTCGAGGGAATCGTATTGACACGCTACAATGTTTGAAGTGGAGATTTTCAAACACTTGGGTAGTTTTCGAGCAATTCTAACAAAAATATTAGAAAAATGATTTTCGAGAGGTCATTTTGGCCAAAAACGTACACCAACTTTAGACATCTGCCAAAATAACAGGATATGTTCTAGGAACGAATTTTTTTCAGCGAAGTCATCTTAAGATGTCCCCTACACAACCCTTTTAACAGAATTCAGTTTCATTGAAAAGAATCTGAGAAATGGTAAAATCCGTAAAAAATCACTTTGACCCAATCTCACCCCCCAGACCCAATGTCACCCCCCCTGACGGTACATACAAGATTTAAATTTTAACAAAAATTACTATTTCTAAAAAAAGCTCATCGGCAAAATTTTGATCTAAACTTCTGAATGGCTTAAAAGATGCGGGGTTTTGTCCCTTAAAACATATGGATTTAGGGACATTGACTTTTTGTGAAAAAAAGAATATTTAAAAATTATGAAGGAGCGGCCGTGGCTGACTTTTCACGGTGTTCGCTTTGTAAGCGAATGATCTTGGGTTCGATTCCCATCTGCTCCCAACGAGAAAGTATAGGAAATAAAAATCTTGAAACTCTGAACATGAACGAAAAATCAAAGTCGCTCGAGTCGGGGTTCGATCCCCCGTCCTTTGGATTGGTAAGCAAAAATGCTAACCACTATGCCTTCGCGACTTGGTGAGCTATGACTGGAATTAGGAATACTGTTACTATCAACTACATACGCGCTGGGTCCTTGTCCATTTGACAAGGGTTCGGAAGTTCTAAATAACGTTTGAATACGATTGGTCCAAACGTTCTTCAGGGCGGGGCTTGTCGACAAAGCTGAAGTACCTCACGCTCGGCTAGCCAGCGTAGAAATGGGTCATCGAAGCTCGGCAGAGCTAACACCTTCCAAATGCCTATGCGAGTTATTTGCATGTATAGAATATAGATCTAAAAATACATGGAAACAACTCAATTTGTAAGAAGCGACCGCGTGGTCCCGTAAGTATTTAAAAATTAAACAAATAGTCCTCAAGAGTTATATATTTTCGAATATTTACGTGCCATTTTTGTATGAACAGCTGCCTAAATTGTATGGAGATTTGTATGGGTGACACAAAATTACTTCTTTGTTCATAGGAAAAGTTTGAGCCGTATGAAAAATATAAGTATAATCCATTTCTGGTTTTAGTTTAGAATTGCTCCATACTCAAGTGTTCAAAACCCAAATAGTCACTCAAAGTGAACAGGGGAACGGCCACGCCAACAACAAACCATCTTTTTATTCATTTTGAAATGTTCAAATGTGTATCGAATATCTCTCTTTGTTCAAGACTTTTTTAAAAATAATAATCGTATTGTATCCTTTTCCATAACAATGACCTTAAAGCTAATGGATCGTTCCCATCGACATCAGCAACCGTAATTAAATCCCCCCATTCTTCACTGTCCGGAATTAGAATAAAAAGCTCATATCCTGTGCTTTCTTCTTCTTCTTTTCACTTTGCAGAACCCCACCTACTTCACCAACACCGGTGCCGACGACCATAAAATGAACCAATCTCGTCCGTTCCGCAAACCACCGGACGTGGAGGAAGCCCTCTCCTCCATGCTGTGGACACCGTACGACAACAACGCGTCCGACACCGACTCGTCGCTGGACGACTCCAACGACGGTAGCCCGGGGGACCTCGGAAGTGGCTCCTCTTTCTCGCACCACCACCACCACCACATCCAGAACAACAACAACTACCTGCCCTCTTCCTCCGCTGCTCTGAAACGGAGCTTTTCCGAGTGGAATTACCGGAGCAAACCCGGTGTGGGCCACAATCGGTACAGCTACCCTTACGGCGGCTATTCGGGGACGACAATGGTGGCGCTACCGCTGGATCCGGCCGCCAACTCCAGTGTCAACGGTTATTGGAATAGTAATAATATTTACTCTAATGGCAGCTACTCCGGGCCGGCGTCGGCGGGGTTTTTCCCACCGTATCTGGACTGGAAGGATCGGCCCCTGGTTCCGCTGTTACCGTTCAGTTTGCTTGGCGTGGAAACGGCGGTTACCCCCGGGGGAGGAGGTCGGATGACCGGCTCGGCCGTACCCGCTCCCGGTGCTATTGGCTTTGGGACCAGCTTCTACGAGAATGATCTGCTCAACTCCAACATGATGCTCGGCGTCAATGACAGCAGCAGTAGCAGCTTTGCCGATTATCAGGTAAGTGGTGGCTGAGCGATGATTGACACTATAAAAGAAATGGCTGAGAGTAGAGGGGGACGGGACTCGTTTGGTCTCCATAGGCGATGATGGCAGTTGATGGGAGGGATAAATTATTTATCAAGAAACAGTATTAAATCGGTTTCTGGAACTTTCCAGTGTTTTCCCCAGAGTTAATATTTATTGATGAAAACGGCATTTACTTAAAAACATAACTAATGCTTATAACCCATAAAGCGTTTAAACAGGTCCTGTTGCATCCAACCAAACTTATGAATTTGAGCTCAGTAATATTTGAGGAATGTAAAAAAAAAAATACTAAACTAATAGTCTTGTCGTTTTATCTTGACACACCTTTGAAATTGCGGTATAAGCGACAACTTGCCAAAAACATTTTAGTCAGAACGCATTTGACATACGTAGGGTAGAGTAGACATGGGGAACAATGATAAAATTGCTCTCACAAATCGTGTTTTCAACCAATCAGGCTCATATTTGGGGGAAAGGTACCTTTCTGCCATAAGAGCTGCTTCGGATATGGACGCGTTCTTGCAAAGTTATCCATACATGTGGCCAATTTTGTGACAAGATCAAGCCTTCTATCGGACGGGGAAGTAAATGTTGGTCCCGGTCAAAATTAAGAATATACCCAGAATCTAGGGCTGTCTCATTGTTCCCCTCTCTTTTCAGCCCTTGGGTAACAATGAGGCACTTTGATTTTTCTTCATTAAACTTTTCAAAATCCATGGCAATCTTACTAAACATGAAGTGGAAGTGATTTTTGACACATTTATTTAACCAAAGCTATAAAGTTATTTGTTATAAATATGAGATTTTGCCTTTCTTACAAAATAAAGGTTTAAGGTTTTCTTTTGGAAAAACGATTTTCTCAGAAATCTTTGAAAATTCGTGCACGGCTTCAAAGTTGGTCCGAAAAATCAAAAGACATTTTTTTTCCTGAAACTTCAAAATGTCAATGAAAATTTAACAACTATCAGCTCGACGTCGTCGTGCTATCTTGTCGCACCCGCCATTTCGACGTTCCGAGAAAAATGCGTTTTAATGTTTGACCTTGAATATACAAAAACGAGAGCACGCAATGTAAACAATAACAAACACGTTTTGTTTGGCTGACCATTCTGTGCATTGTCCCAAAGTTTGGTTGAAGTTGGTTGCTGGAGTCCCGAGTTATTATTACAAATGTTTACGGTAGTCTAGCTTGTACGTGCGACAGACGCATCCTGACTTTCCTGACCTGAAATCTCTTTGGCCCTTTGTCGCACTTACATCAATTTTCATGGAGTGACAAGATAGCACGACAAGATTGAAACTACTTTCATATATAAAGTGACAAAAATGCACGGAGTTTTTTCGGTTTTTGTTGAATATCTCAGGATTGAAATCGAATTTTGGGGATCTGTGACGGTCAAAAGGTGAGGCATTGTGAGCTGCACAAAATGGCGTTCTTAACTCAATTTGGCCCAAAATGCACGTACGACAAGTGAGCACGATGGCGACGAGCTGAAAATGATTTAAAATGAATTTCCCTGCATTTAGAATTACTTTTAGCATGTTTGAGTTGATTTAAAAAACTTTAGATTTTTTAAAAATTTTCGATGTTTAAGTTTTTTATCGCTAAAATTCTTGTTATTATCAAATCTTCATTTTTTGAAAATAAATAATTGCAAAACAACTGAACTTGTGTAAAATACATTTTAAGACATTTTTTCCCTGCAAATGCTGAAATAATGGCTTGTTATTTCAATATTTTAATTAATCATAAACTAATATTGAAGACAGAGTTTTATTTTTCTAATAATGTGAATCCAATAAGTTTTTTTCTTATTTAAATATAATCATCATGGGTCGCAACCCATAATTTACCACTGGAATTTACAAAATTGGCATTCGAGATTGAGCCTAAAAAGACTCGAGGCTTCATGTCAATTTTTCACTGGGTGGTAAAATTATGTTTCTGAAAAAATAACTGCACCAACATGTTTGTCGGATTTTTATCATTTTGTAAGAAAGGCTCTATTTCACCTCTTGGTGATATCAAATCGGGTTTTTGAGTAATTTTTCCTAAACAATGTGTAAAAATGTGAACCTGATGTAATATTACACTTTTTTTATTTATATCTTCTATTTTTATCAAACTAAGTTTCTTTATGTTAAATTAGATTTGCTGCTTGGTCAATGTTAATATTTTGTTTTTTAAAAAGGCAGTAATGGCGCACTTGTGGCAGTGCGTGGCCGAATGGTTACGCTGTCCGCTTTGTAAGCGGATGATTCTGGGTTCGATTCCCATCTGCTGCAACCTTCCATCGGATGAGGAAGTAAAATGTCGGTCCCGGCCTTGGTTGTTAGGCCGTTAAGTCATTCCAGGTGTAGGAGTCGTCTCCATGCCATAAGTACAAACAACACACCAAACCAAGCCTACTCCGGTGGAATCGCTGGCGGCGGTTGGACTCACAATCCGGATGTCGTCAGTTCAAACACTGGGGTGGAAGGTTCCTTGGAGTAGAAAGAGGTTTGGGTGCTCTCCCCATTCAAGCCTTCGGACTCCTAGGTTCGAGCAGAAACTTGCAATAGAGACCACAAAAGACCCGGGGGTCGTTAATGTGGATGGTTTGATTTTTTTATTTTGATTGTAATGGCGCACTTTAAAGAGTTCAAAAAGTATTATTTTCCTTTGAAAAATAAATTACAGTTGACTTTACCTAAAAACCAGAACACTTTTACTTTTAAATGGTTAAACAATATTTCAGAAAGCGATTTTGATATAAAAGTTGTTCTGAAAAAGATCCAAATAAAATGAACACCCTTCTTTGGAGAGAACTGATCGAAAGTGTGAACTGTAATCATGTGAGGTTATGTTTGAAAAAAAATACAGTTTGTCTGTCATTCTTTACCACGTTACATGAAATAGTACATTCACCCATGCAGCATTCTACTGTGAAGTGATACTAACCAAATGGATGCGTGTGTTTCATTTTCTCCGAATTCCAGAAAACATTTATTGCCGTTTACGTCAGGCACACGCCTTGTACCTTGAGTCTAATGGAGTGATACAATCTGTCTAGCCTGGGGCAATCCTGAACAGACAACGGTTTTATTATTACCTAGAACCTAAACATTGTTGAGTGACAAAACCAACGGAGCTAACGGAACAGCACTGTGGAGCTTCAAACTTCTTAAAGTTGCACAACGGAAAATTGAGCCAAAAACTAATCTAACGTCATCCCCCTTTTAACCCCTCCACTTGAGGACTCCACGATGACAACCAACGAGAAGAGGGCCAATTATGGTCACAGTTTTCTTTTCGCAATGCGGAAATTTTGCCAACATTACCTTGCTGCACAAAACTCCAAAAGCTCGCCGTAAAAGTGCATCTCTCTCTCGCTCTCGTAGTTATAACCTCTTTTAAAATAGAGGTTATCCAGTTTATGTGCGCTTGTTGGTGGTGGTGGTGGTGGCACTCTCGAGAAGTGAGTCAGATGCAAACGGAGATGCAGCAAGAAGAAGAGCCAGCATAAATAGAAGCAACCAGGCAAATTGCACTTTGGAGAGAGACAAAGAGAGGGCGAGAGAATGCGATGAGCAAAATAAGAGAAAATTGAATCAAGAATGTTGCAAAACAAAGCCCAGACTGGCGAGCATAACCAGTGGAAAATGGGTGCACAGAAAAGGAAGAAGCAAAAACTGCAACTTGCTTGACGAGCTCGGATGCAATGGATTGGATAGGGTGCTAAAAAGGGTCATTTTTTTATCATACTACCAAGAATAATCTGATTTTTTATGAATTAATTTGGTTTTGTATTTTTTTGATTTGGATGAAACTTTGTGTGTACTTTTTCTTCGACCAAAACATTCAATTTGCATCATTAGTTCGTTGATAAAATTTACATCTGGCAGCTGTCCGTACACAAAGGCTATTAAAATATTCAAAAATCTGTAATTAGAAAACGGATTTTCTGATCGATTTGGTGTCTCCGGCAAAGTTATGGTGGTCAAAATCGGGGTTTATTCGGGGCTGCCTCCTGAAATTAAAGATTGGCCCATCACTAGGCTAAATTCCAAACTTGAGCTCATTCTGACCACGGTAACCTCTCCCTCTAATCGAAGTTTATATGGGAAAAAATTGCCAAAAAGTATGAAGAAAAGCAATTGTTTCAGATTTTTACTGGTGGAAGGTGCAATGATTGTCCATTTCTAACCAAATGTCGAAACATAAATCTTCATTAAGGCCGTTGCAAATATTTTTTGAAGTATATGTCCCTTGACTCTGACTAAAGGGACCCCCTCGACTTTACAAATAATTAAAAAAGTTTTAAAATTGAATTTACGAGCCAAAATAAAAAAAAATATATAAATATCGAAATAACAAGTTTCAGCATTTGCATGGAAAAAGAGTTTTAAAATGCATTTTACACTAGTTCAGTTGTTTTGCAATCATTAATTTTGAAAAAATAAAAGATTTGACAAAAATAAAAAAATAGCAAAAAAAAAACATAAACATCGAAAATTTTCAAAAAAATCAACAGATTTTTCAATCAACTCAAACATGATAAAAGAGACTCTAAACGCAGAGAAACGCATTTTAAATTTATTTCAGCTGATTGTACTCAAATATTTATTGAAATTTTGAAGTTTTTTGAAAAATATTTTTTTGCCCCTTGATTTTTCAGGCCAATTTTGAAAAGGGGGGGGGGGGTACAAAAACATAATATAGAATTTGTACCAGCCTATCAGTGCACGAAATACATGTGAACCACTTTTCGTTTGCAAGTTTTAATTTACATATAAAAATGAAGGCAAAATATTTGTTTCAACGTTTTTGAAAAATCACGATTCTATTTCGAAAAGCCAGAAGATTTTTTAACCATAGGTCATAGTGCCATAGCTTAATACATGTTATATTAATTGTTAAAATAAAGGCTTTTGGAAAACATTTCGAAAATATTTTTTTAATTTTATTTTAATTCCACACACTACGAAAAAACATGTAATTTTCGGGTAAATCAGATGCACATTACTGGAGCGTCAGATTATACGCAAATTTGTGTCAAGATCGTGTAAAATAACTGCAAACGGAAGTCTTGTGAAACAATTTCGAATTGGAATCTGATTGTTCTTATTGGAAGAGAGAAAAAGTGTTTATATTTTTTATTTTCAAAATGTTTTTATTGCACATAATTATTTACACTTTTTTACTCGTACTCATCACCGTTTTTCACTGTTGTTTAACTTTGCGTCGGACTTGCTCCATAAACTCGCTACATTGGCATCTTTTACGAATAATCTTCCGGCGTACAATTTATACCACGCTGGAGGAAGATTCAAGCAGGCACAGGACACTACGTTTCGGTTCAATTCGGGAGCATTTCTTCTTGTGAAAACAGTTCCAGAAGGTGTCCAGCAAGCTGCATCGGAATTGCATCTGGAACAGGGATGGAATAATCGCAAAAAAAATCAATTTCGCTAGCGAACTTTTTTTACCCGCGAAAGAGAGAGGAGGCGAATCAAAATAAAATCGCTCTCGAACTTCTCCAAGAAAATCAATCTGTTGATGATTTTGTTGTGAATTTCCTTGTCAACACCACTTAAAAATGTTTATTTCACTTTGTTTACACACATTGTTTATCTACAAAATGTGACAGGTCATATTTGGACGTGTGACGTTACACTTGCAAGTGCAGTAGTGAAAAAGATTTTCCGCCGAATAATCAAGATTGGTAATGATTTTTATTTTAGATTTCTTTTACCGATCATTCGTGCGCGAGAGAGAGGAGCCATGCTCCCTTCGGATTTTTTCTCTTGATGAACGTCCAATCATTTTCTTTTGATGATGATTATTCCATCGCTGATATTGATATGTGCTTTTTCTCGCGTGTCATGATGTCCGCAACCTGAAAAACCGCATGGAAAAGAACAATAAATCTTTGCTATCTGTTTTACATCTGATAAACAAAGATTAAACTCACCTCTGTCAGAGATTTGACTGCTATTATACAAACTAATAGAACGTTTCGTTCATTAACATAAAAAAATTGAAGAGAATCCGGACGCAAAATGCTATTCACTGCGACGTGAAGCCGGCTGACGTTTTGACGTGTCACCAATCTGACAAACGAGTAGGGGCTGAAGAGCGTGAAATTGGGTTTTATTTGATGTAAAATTACATCGAATTTGATGCTCCAGTTATGTGCATCAAATTTATCATAAAATTAGATTATTTGTGTACATGCAATGCTCTACCTTATCAACTATTGGTCCAATTTCCGACACGATCAATACAATGTCTTTGGAACAAAAACCTAAACATGATCAACAGTATACCAAACATAAAAGATCATCTAAATGTTGTTTTTACAAGACTAGAGTTTAAGCTATTGTCTTTCATATGTTTATAGAACCTATTAAAAAAAACTCTACAAGTGGTGACGTTTCGAAATAAACGCGACCTCGAATAAACAAAAACTAGAGCACGCAATGTAAACAATAACAAACACGTTTTGTTTGGGTGACCATTCTGTGCATTGTCCAGAAGTTTGGTTAAATTTGGTTGTTGAAGTCCCGGGATGTAATTCTAATGGTACGTTCGTTTGATGGCTAGTTCCACACTGAGTGCCGCACTCAGAGCTGTCAAAGTGTTTCTTTGAAGAAACTCGCGCTAGTTCCGCACGAGTTTCGCCGCCATTTTGGAACTGAAACTCTAGTGCCGCACTCGATATTTTTTCAGTTTCATGCGAGTTCCACGCACACTGACAAATGACGTTCGATTGAACCAAAACTGGCACCAATCAGTGCTGCACTCAGTGCCGCACCGGCTTTTCAAACGAACGTACCATAAATGTGTACGGTAGTTAGGCATGTACGTGTGTCAAACGCGTTCTGATCTGAAATCCCTTTGGCCAGTTGTCGCACTTACAGCAATTTTCAGAGGTGTCGAGATAATACGACACAATTGCAACTTTTTCGTATCAAGATAGAAACAAATGCACGGAGTATTTTTCGGTTTTTATTAAATATCTCACGATTGCAATCGAATTTTGGGGATCGGTGACGGTCAAAAGGTGAGGCATAAGAGTTGTTCAAATTGGCGTTCCTTATTCATTTTTGTCGAAAATGCAGGTGCGACAAGATAACACGAAAATTACTATTTCTGTGGTAGATTTTCAGAATCATCACCTTTCTACCTTATTTTTTTCACAACTTATCATGTAATTTGGACTACCCTACTGTCTGTTTGCACCAGCAGCAGCCCACGGACAACAAAACCTCAAAGCACAACAACATCGTAGTATCGCGCAGTGCAACATGATGATGATCCCCGCTGCAACCAACCGCTCTGGTGGTTGTGGGAGGCAAAAACGAGCGCCGCGGTGAAGGTGTTGGTGGAGCAGCAGCAGCATCAATGTTGAGGAAGATTCCAATCTCTCGTGCTGCTGGGGCAAGGTTTCAGGTTTTGGACGAGGAGACCACGAGGTCCGAGGGGACAGTTGGCAGTGAGAACGTGCTTTGATGATTTGGGGTTTGAGGGGGGAGGGGTCGACATTGCCAATTCGACCACTTCTCTGCTATGCTGCTCGGACCCATTCCGGTCAATAAAGTCCATTCATTGGGCATCGCCGCTGGTGACTGCGATTTGTTGTGGAAGGGTTGTTTTGAAATTTAAGGCAAAGAAAGCATAGAATGTTGGATTTTGATTTGATTCAACATCTTTTGTATTTATTTGAAATTGATCAATTCCGATTCCCAATTCCGACCACTCCAGAACCCAACATTAAATAATTTAATTTCCATAAGTTGTTCTCTTCGGTCACTGCCTTGCCGAAACCAAACCCCATCATATCGCATGCAGTAAATCATACCCGTATGGGCCCCAAAAGAAACAAGTCCTCATCAAAAAAACCATGCGTGCATGTCCCAAGTCTTCATTTCCCCGCCAAAACACAGAAAAACGCTCCCCATCGCGTCCCAAAGTGTTATGGATTCCTACCATTCTCGCCCAAACCATCATCGCCTGCAGCATCAATTTTCGCTACATTATGTTTCATTTCTGGCGCCTCTCGCTCACCCTCTTTACCTTTTATTTTGCAGGTTTATCCCAGCACCGGTTCCTACCTGAGTCCAACAGCACCACCACCACTTCAGCCGCCGTCCTCCTCGCAGAGGCAATTCACGTCGTCGTCGTCGTCGTGGTCGTCCTCGGCCGCATCAGGTTACAACCCGAACAGCGACGGCGGCGGCTACGACAATAACAACAGCAGCAGTCTGTGCAGAATTTCCGCAATGCTTAAGCCAGTCATGCGCGGCCACAGCGGCAACGTCGGAGACCTACATTTTTCAAAACATCAACAACGGCCGCCGAATCATAGCATGCTGGAGAATGCAACTGGTTCGGCTGGCAGCACAACTACCACGATGGACGGGGCAGCCGCCGACGGCCGAATACGGCGAAGCCGAAGCAGTGCGGATGAATGGATGAAGAGGAATGAACATCGGGAGCCGTTTAACGGCTACCAATACCAGTATGGTGGCGGCGGCGCCGAGTTCATCGCGGAAGAAGAAGGTGGTTGTGAGGGTGCCGTGGAACAAGCAGCTGTTGATGGAAGGGCGGCGATCCGAGCCGCTTCGGCGGCTGCCAGCGATCGGGACGGCTTCAGTAGTGTGCGGATTGTGAACGGAGAAGCATACGCGTCGGATTTGGTCGATACCGCGTCGTCGTCGTCGTCGTCGGAATCGCGGTATCGTTGTCGATCGGCGTTTGTTGACAGCGTTAGGGACTACAGTGATAGTGGGAACAGCTCGCGGGTTAGGGCACTGCAGCAGAACTTGCGCGGTTTTGGTCGCAGCGTTCGGGACCGGTTCGTTCGGGATATCATGCGGTTGAACGTGCCAGCGGCCCCCGAGGGCGGCAGCCGGACCAGCGTGTACATTCCGTCCGCCGAAGGGACGGCTACCACGGTGGAAAGTGCAGTTTCGTTACTCAGTGAGGGTGGCCAACCGCGGCCAACCCTAACGATCCAGGTGAATCGGGTTGATACCAACAACCAGGAGCAAAACGACGTCGTCAACAATGCGTCCTCCGGGGTCAGCATCGTGAATTGCTACCGCCGTGAGACGCCCCTCAAAAGTGATCAGGAGAATGTCGTACCCAATGGGCAAGATCGGCCCCAAGAGTGTCAATTCTATCCAAGTGATGTTAACAGTGCTACCACAATTGTCGATAAAAATCTTGTAAATATCAGTGCAAATGCAGAGCAAATGGTTCATGTTTCTAACACAGTAGTGCAAAGTGGTTCCAGCGATCCCGTGGATCACAACCAGAAGAATCCAATCCCCCAAACAATGCCCCAAACGGATATCGACCGCATTGAGCCTGCAGCCACAACAAACCCAAACCGTACCTACACCTCAACCGAGGCCCAAACCGACCTCCTAGAGCCATCCCCGTACCCAACCCCAACCCCATACCCTACCCATCACCCGCCACCCCCGCTCCTTCTGTCCCCACCCGGTTCGGAGTTTTCCACCCGGGAGCACCGACGTCGGGAGCGTCGCGAGCGTCGCCAGGCGCGGAACCGCCTCGCGCACATCCACCCAATTGACCCCACGGGCCACCGCCCCGATCCGCCATCAGCCACCGCCGCCCCCTCCCCCGATCGAGCTGATTCCGGATATTCTGCACAGCCATCTGCCGCCGCCGTACACGACGCTACCGATGGGCGCAAGTGCGGCGGCCGTTCTGCACCATCCGGGGCCCATGCTGGCGGCCCCGATCGGGGCTCACCATCCGGCGGCGGTGGCGGTAGCGGCGGTGCATCATCGGGGAGCGGCGGCCGGGGTGGTGGGAGCCACCGAGGATTGCCGGTACACGTTCCCGATCCCGATTATGAGAAGGTAGGTGGTTACTTTGTCCTAAACCAACTCCAGGGAGATCTGGAATTGAACCCAGGCCTGCTGGGGTGAGAGGTAACAACCACGTTTACCACTACACCCAAAGCCTGGCTGTAACCTTCAAATCTGCTGTACTTTTACGACTAATATGACATTCAATGAATTTGTTACTCTAAAAGTCGGGATTTTGATTCTTCGGGAAAAACCGGGATAAACTCGGAAATTTTACTGACACACAAAATCATATAAGTTTTGATAGAAATCGATAAACGTCTAAAACATGAATTCTCTAAAAAAAATGATCTGAATGGGAATACAATGTTTGACTTAGTGTGGAGTAAATATGCTTGGCATTTGATTTTTTCTATTAAGTGTCCCAAGATATTTTTTATCTGAGGCGAACTTGTTTTTTTTTTATGTCAAAATAAATGCATTGAAGTTACCAAATTTGCATTCCCTTCGGTGTCCTTACAAACAGTGTACAAAGTACACGTAAACAGAAAAACTAAACCAATCCACCTATGTGGTTGATGCCTTCCTCACTTTTTACCAAATATGGGTAATATGAGTGGTTTGGATACACATTTCAGCTTTGTTTAGTTCCAGAAAAAAAACACAGATATAACTTATGTGGTAATAACTCGAGAGAGGGTTGCCAGATCTTCAATGTTTTGGACTCATTGGAAAGGCTTTTCAATTGACTAACCAACGATGGGTCGAATGATGGATCCGGACATACACAGAAAAAAAATATGTGAATTTACTCGACACGGAAAAAATGAATCACATGTAAACTCAGTTGATGTAAACTTGAGATTCGACGTAAACGGTTGAATCACACGTAAAATCACGTTTTTACATATAATTTGTCGCAAATTTACATCAATTTGCATTTAAATTTAAATAATTAATGACGTGCAAAAGTGTTACATCAGAAATGATGTAACGTTCAGAAATATTTTTTTGTGTGTAGTTTACATACATTTAAGAGAGATCCGGCTTCAAAAAAGTACATTAATATCACTTAAGTGGTCATAACTCAAGACAGGGTTGCCAGATCTTCAATGTTTTGGACTCATTGGAAAGGCATTTAAATTACCTAATCAACGATGGATCCGGAAATAGTTTACATACATTTCTGTGAGATCCGGCTTCAAAAAAGTACATACATATCACTTAAGTGGTCATAACTCATGACAGGGTTGCCAGATCTTCAATGTTTTGGACTCATTGGAAAGGCCTTTCAATTGACTAACCAACGATGGGTCGGATGATGGATCCGGACATAGTTTACATACATTTAAGTAAGATCCGGCTTCAAAAAAGTACATAAATATCACTTAAGTGGTCATAACTCAAGACAGTGTTGCCAGATCTTCAATGTTTTGGACTCATTGGAAAGGCATTTAAATTACCTAATCAACGATGGATCCGGAAATAGTTTACATACATTTCTGTGAGATCCGGCTTCAAAAAAGTACATAAATAACTCAAGACAGGATTGCCAGATCTTCAATAATTTTGACTCATTGGAAAGGCCTTTCAATTACCTAACCAACGATGGGTCGGATAAAGGATCCGGAAATAGTTTACATACATTTAAGTAAGATCCGGCTTCAAAAAAGTACATAAATATCACTTAAGTGGTCATAACTCAAGACAGGGTTGCCAGATCTTCAATGTTTTGGACTCATTGGAAAGGCCTTTTGATTACCTAATCAACAATGGGTCGGATGATGGATCCGGACATAGTTTACATGCATTTAAGTGAGATCTGGCATCAAAAAAGTACATAAATATTACTTAAGTGGTCATAACTTGAGACAGGGATGCCAGATCTTCAATGTATTGGACTCATTGAAAATGTCTTACGATTACCTACCCAACGATGGGTTGGATGATGGATCCGGACATAGTTTACATACATTTAAGTGAGATCCGGCTTCAAAAAAGTACATAAATATCTCTTAAGTGGTCATAACTTGAGACAGGGTTGCCAGATCTTCAATGTTTTGGACTCATTGGAAAGGCCTTTCAATTACCTAACCAACGATGGGTCGGATGATGGATCCGGACATCGTTTATGTGCATATAATTGAGATCCGGATATTTGCGAAAACACGTTTTTATACATAACTTTTGAACTACTTATCGAAACTTCAAACAATTCAATAGCGATGTATGGGACCTTAAACCAAGTCGAATGCAACTGGTTCGATCAAAATCGGTTCAGCCAGTGCTGAGAAAACTTAGTGAGAATTTTGGTCACATACATACATACACACACACATACACACACACATACACACACACAGACATTTGTTCAGTTTTCGATTCTGAGTCGATATGTATACATGAAGGTGGGTCTAGGAGCTTTTAATAAAAAGTTCATTTTCAGAGCAGGATTATAGCCTTACCTCAGTGAGGAAGGCAAAAAATCAATTCTCGTAATCGTGAATTGTGTTCATGATTGAGAGAACCACGAAGGAATTTATTCCACTATAAACGTGAATATATTCCTTCGTGGTTTTCACAATCATGAACACAATTCATGATTTCGAGAATTGATTTTTTTCGCGTACGCGAAAATTATGGGAGGAGGACAAAAACTTTGCAACAGTCTAAAAATTCATTAAAAAAACTTCGTATCATATGGATGGTGCCCAAAAATGCAAAAGTATTTCAAAAACTCGCTTCAAATATTTTAACACTTTAAGTTTTAATTTCATGAGATAGTGTTTCAAGTAAAAAAGCACGAGAAGTTATATTTTTAAGATGAATTTATTGATTCATTTATTCCATAGTAAGAAATATCAGTAAGAAATATTCCAGATAAAGTTATTTGCCATGGAAAACATAGTTTCTGCACGATTTTTGTTTTGCTTTGTGTAAAAGTGAAAAAGTGAAAGTGCTCATGTCAAACGATCAGCCTGTCTCCTGAGAAGAACCTGGAATCTGACGATCGGGATACCACCTCGCGGTGTCTTTTGAAGATTTGAGCTTTATGTTGAAGATTTGCTGTTTCTTGGTGAGAGATTTCCATCATAAGTTGTTAAATTATTATATTCCCTAATATTATGATTAATAACCCTTCTATCCCTTCCCCATTATCCCTTTCCCAATTCCCATATTCCCCAACTTCAATTGCCTAATTCCACTTCCCTCCTAAAAATATAATTATTTGCCAATTTACACTTACACACCACACCTAACTGACTCGGAGCGTTTGGTACGGTATGTCCACGCATCCTTCCTCCCCTGTTGATTCTGTGAAATGTGATCCGTTCGCGTAATCTAACCGCAAGTTCTTCCAGGATGCTTTCTTCGGACTGGCTGCGCTTGTGTTCGATTAGCAATGTTTATATTTTCTCGAATTGGTCACAGAGACAAATTTAAAAGATGTTTTATGGTTATGGAGTACTTCTCAACCTAAAATACAAACGATATTTTATTATTAGCTTCGATTTGAAAGAAAAAAAAATTGCATGATTTAATAAAGCTGTATGATTTTTTTAAAAGCAGTAAAGCCATGAATTGATCCTCATACTCATTTTGAACATCAAAGTTTCTGTTCTTTACAATTTTGTTGCAAAATATAAATCAGAAGCAGGATCAGAATAGTTTTCGATAAATTACAAATTTTCCGGGAGTTTCTGGGAACAAAGTGTTCAAATTGCATAGTAATTTTTTCAAAACGTACCATGGGAAATTAACACATTGTTCGTGGTTCTCATTTTCATGAACGCATGTTTACGATTTTGGGAACTCTTTTTTCTCCGTTTAGTTCCTCAAACATTTGATGTTGTCGAATTTCTTTTTTGCGAACCAAAGTTTTTGCGGTGCTGTACTTTAGAATTTCATAAAAACTCTGCATAGTTTTAAAGGAATCCAAACATGTTTAAAATGATCAGCAATTTTCGAAACAATTTCGAAGGCGGAGGGCGACATAAACCTTGAAAAATATTTTCAACGGCCTAATTGATAATGAATCATTGAGGAGAAAAATTTCATGCCATTTTTAATAAATCAAAATTGACTAAATTGTATACCTTAAATTCGATTGAATTGTGTTAGATATTTTGAGAAAGTAGTTTAGATTATTTTCAACAGTTAAATATCTAGCAAACGTGTTGAGCATTTTGATTTCAATTTTAAAATACAGACCAGACTCGATTATCCAAAGCCTTGATAACTCAACATCTAATTCGAGTTTTGCAACCTCCTTGAGTCAAATTTGAACAGTTCATTGCCTTTTAAATTGAAAAATGCTTATTTAAATTTGTTGTCGCTGCCATTTTGGCCGTCATCATGGATTTTAAAATTCTAAATCTTTTTAGAGCAGTTTATGGGTCAAACCTAAGCTCGACCATCAAAAATAAGACAGAAAAAAATCCGTTATTCGATTATCCAATGATTTGATTATCCGAAGTGATTTTTTCCGAGGCCTTCGGATAATCGAGTCTAGACAGTATAAAACATTTACAAAATTTTCTTATATTTTGAATCTAATGAATTTTAAAATAAGAAATGTTATACTCTCTAAATTTTTTAACCATCAAAATCACAATTAGGTGGAAACCACATGAAAACGAAGTTCTTGTTGGTATTAAATTTGATTCCCAATCTGAAAATTAATTTTAACAAAATGTTTGACTAAATTTCTATTTATTCAAATCATTGTAGCACTGCCAGCTAAAAATGTTGAAAAAACGGGTTTCTTTTTCTTGAAATCTTCTTTCAACACCTTCAATATTGCTTAAGGTACAGAATTTACCACCATAATATTTTTTCTAGGTACCGTCAACAGGGGTGAGATTGGGTCTCACATTTCTCTGCATATTTGTATGATCCAGTCTCACTTTCTTGTTTCACTGTCACCACTGGTGATGGTAGTGATTTTTGAATATTTGTATAGTATTTTTGTGAAATTTGATTTGTATAGATTTCCAAAAAAAAAACGATAACAGTTCTTCGAAGGATCGCTCTTCGTGAAATAATGAGTTATTTATTTTTTTTTTTCAAATAATCATTGTTTACTGAACAATGTTATTTGATGTAAAACTTTTCGAGAAAATTCATTTTGGTCTCGGGGAAAAAACGGGGTAAAACCAGGAATTTGAAAATTGAAATCTGGTGGCCACCCTAAACAGTTTAATCAGGACATAACTTCTGCCAAACATTAAAAAGTAGGTGTTCTAAGAGTGTTGAAAAAACTCCAAGCCATGATTATCATTTGAATTTTTATTCCTATACACAGAGAAAAAAGAGTAAATTATGAATGTTGAAATTTTGGTCGGTTGAATATTACCACTTTTTAGGATAAATTTTAATATGAAAATGTGTAAAGATGTGATGTATTACATAAATATTACACATTTTTTGACACAAAATCTATCACCATTTCCTGATGAATATTACCATCATTTTTGTTCTTTGTAATTTTACATGCATAAGAAGCGCCATCACTAAAGAGGCACTACACTTCCGTGTAATCCTTTCGTTCCGAGCGCCATCAAAGCGGTCTATCCGCTGGAGCAAAATATCGATTGCAGCATTTGACTAACCCCCCAACCTCCATTCCTTGGCCTCAACCAACTCAACCAGCCAAACGTTGCGCTGGCAGGCCCTCTTTCACTTTTCCGCTCATTACCTCGATGCTTTCCAGGTTCAAAGCTGGTTTGTCGATCCCAAAAACCGGTTCGCGCAGTGCCATTTCCAATTTCCGGATGCACCGCGGCGTTGCATTCGTTTTTCGCGTGTGACCTTCCCAGATCCAATATCCGGCTTGGAAAGTCACACGGGCGTTACGTGCGGGCGCTCAAGAGATGGCGCCCGCGGATTTGGACGCCCCAAGGCGCGTGAAAGATCCTGTTCAAAGCAAACTTTTTGGCCAACTTTTCGCTTCATCGCGTATTGGGTTGCGGTTGAAGACGACGACGACCGTGTTGGATGACATTTGGACCCGTTTGTATCGATGCTCATAAATTGGTTTGTCAGGTGGGGCCCACTGGGGTTCAATGATTTGGATTGTTATCAAATACCAACTCCAAAGGGGCGACTCCTTCGCCTGGAATGACCTAACTTAACACGTAGGCTGGAACCGACAGTTTCAGTTTCAGTTCAAAATCACCCCAATGGTCCCCATTCTTTCATCCGCAACCCACGACGCGCGTCTCCGCGGTCTGTTGGATTTGTTTTGGATGGTTTTCAAACCAAAAGAAAGAAAATACAAACCCCCTCGCACGTCCAATGGCCAAAACCGGGCTCAGCCCCCCGTCAACCGTGCCGTGGGTCTAAGCTGGGCGGTTGCGAACCGCGCGAGTCAACCACAACTCAGCGACGGGTGAAAGTGAAATAATTTTCAAAGAGTTGGCCGTTTGCACCGCGCGCGTCTGGCCCCTCTCTCTACCTCCGAGGGGTCCCCCAACAGTTGGTTCGTTGGTTGGAGTTTGTCAGTGAAGTGAACGGCCAAAGTGCACACCACCGGCAAGTCAGGCGATCGTGGAGTTGAACTTAATAAGGGGTCTCTTTAAATAGTGGGCAATTTTTGCTTCGTAACGAAAGGGTTATTTTGAAGTATTTAAAGCTAATTTCGTTGCTGGCAGAAGGGTTAAGTCATAATTACTGTTGCGTTTATTGAACAGTAGTTTGGCATTTTAAAAACATATTTTGAAAATTCTCATCAAAGATTTTGGAAACTCAAGAGACCTTCAAACTTTGTCCAACGCAAATTCGATTAGTTTCAACCACCCTCAAGCATGTCGCCGCGTTGTCACTGGGTCGTAAACAAATGCGTGTTGATATGTTTACGTCCCCAGCACGTGTTGCTCCACCATCTGTGTCCACGGTTGATGTAGTACCAGCGTCCGTGTCGAAATCGGGTTCTAAATTGCAAACAACCAACGCTTCCGCCCACCCTTCAATTTGCTCTCATTTTTTTTTTCCACCACCAGAAGACGCGCAATTTGCAGACTGCTTAATGTGTAGTTTTCCCCACTTTTCCAGCCGTCGTCGTCGTTTCTGGGTGCGATAAATTTGGTGTCGCGACAGCTCGATTTCCGTTTTATTTTTGGAGTGGCCGTAAAGATTCTTGGATTTTCCGGAGTTATTTTCGGCGTGCGACGATGGAAACGTGAGGGGTTCATCTTTACAGGCATTTAATGGTTTTTGGATTTTTCGTTTTTCGTTGAAGATTCCAAGAATATCTGATGGTTGATTCATGGAGGCACTTTTAGTTCATTTGACGATGGCTAGCACATTGAGAATTAAGATTAATGAGAACAATCGAACAATATTGGTTATTAAAAAACGGTTTAATTTATTAATTAAATTTTTACTAGCCAAATATTGCATCCGATCTAGAGTTCAAAAATTTTATTAAGGTAATCAGTGTAGTGTAGTGTTTTTATAAAGGTAATCAGTAGGGTAAGTGAAATTTGCCAATTTTCTCAAATATTTTTTTCTTTTCAAAAAAAAAAAAAACAATATAATACATCAGCAATTCCCTACGAAAACAGCATGGAAAAAAAAAACAAAAGTGCTCGGATCGGGCTCCAAAATTTTCTGGGGGTTCCTTGGCCGAAATAATTAGACCCGTATTTCTTTGTTTGGCCATAAGGGTGACCTACGCCATGTTAGGGTAGTCTGAAAAATGACCATTTTCGTCGATTTTCGCAAAAACCATTTTTTTCGAAAAATCATAACTCCTCGCCATTTTAACCGAAAGGTGATAAGTTGGCCTTTCAAAGAAAAATAGCTACAAGTTTCAAAAATCTACCCTAACATATGAAAAGGGCGTATGAAACTTTAAAATGTCGTTTTGACGGTGTCTGGACCAAAGAGCCTATTTCTGAAAATGTTTTTATCAGATTCCCCGAATATTTTTACATACCATACTAAAAAATGGGAGGAGTTCATTAACAGGATTCCGAGATATGATTTTTTGAAAATAAAATCCGTGTTTTTTGACGCACCGCGCGCAAAAACCAGAAAATGACGAAATCGGCAAAAAATCAACTTTTTTTTTACTAAAACTGCGATAACTTTAAAATTTCAGCGTGACCGAGCCACGTAGACTAGTGGTAACGCTCCCGCCTAGTAAGCGGCAGATCGGGGTTCAAATCCCGTCTCGGACCAACACAACTGGTGATCTTTTCCCTTCTGGATGCGATTACTTAGTAAAGGGAAGGTAGTGTATCGTCACAAACTGGAACTTATCACGACACCTTAGGGAGGCGACCTATGGAATGTTAACATTGACCTTAACATGTTAACATTAAGTTGAGAATGAAATTGCCACTGAATCCGCTTTATAAATGCCGGCCCCGATACTCTTCAAGGGTGTTCCCCTCAGGAACTGGGAAAGATTTACTTTTTACTTACTAAAATACGGGTCTAATTATTTCGGCCAAGGAATCTCCAGAAAATTGTGAAGCCCGATCCGAGCCCTTTTGTTTTTTTCCATGCTGTTTTCGTGGGGAATTGCTGACATATTTCATCCATACAGACTATTCAAGTAAATTTTATTAGTTTTCAATTGAAAAAGCTTGATATGAACCTTTTAAAGAATTGTTCAGATTTTTTAAGTTTTTCTAGAAACTAATTTTAGTATTATTTTCATTCGCTGTTATAAAAAAAATTGCTATTTTATTTGAAAGGTATTAAAAAAAATAGAATCAAGCTTTGTTTTATTCAAAATAAAATGAATGCTTTCTAATCAACTTTTGAAGACAATACAGATTTTTTTCTGAGTCTTGTTTAATTCTAACGATATTTTGATTATTTGGGTGGAAGATTCCTGTGAAAGATAAAATATTACTTTTTGTTTTGTTTTTATTTTGTAATAAAACGTCAATTTCGTCACAAATAATATAATTTTTGAATTTTAATTTAAAATTTTAAATTATTAAAAAGAGATAAAAACTTTAAAAAAATGATAATGTGCCAAATGTGTTCAAATTATTTAGCTATTTTTTTTATGGACAAGATTGTTAAATCTTGTTTTGATATGAAATGCAATAAAATAAAGCAAATCAGCAAAAACTTTTAATTTTTATTAGTCGAATATTTAAAAAAGCAGTTCAATAAATGGGAATACGCATGCCCTACATTTCATTAAAAAAAAATAGAATCCATCCATAAACTAGGTGGAATATTTTTTGAAAATTAGGAGAATTTTTTGTGTTACCTTCAAATTTATTAAGGATTTTTTTAGTTTTTTGAAAATACTATATAATAAAGCATACTAGTAGTTTCTGTGATTTAAACAACGCTGTAGAGCGAATAATTTGATTTTGATTTTTTTTATCAATTTTACAATTCCACGAAATTTGCGTAAAATTTGGTGTTTTGAAATTGAGGTCCCCGTAAAACTTGCAATTTTCGACCGTGAAAAATCACTAATCACTAAGTGACCCGGATGGGTCTTTTTACCCTATAGTTTTCTTATTTTTTTTTATATAAAGGTACAAAAGTATAGAAAAAATGAAAAAATGTGAAAAACCACAATTCCATTGCACAGTGGTCCAGATCGCATTATTAAGTGGAAAATCGATTTTCCGAAAAATGGTTAAGTTTTGGAGCTTTGGTGTCTTCAGAAGAATTGTTGCATATGGAAAGGCGCAACTTTTAGTTTGGTTGAAAATTAGGGTGGTTCACGATTAGGGTGATTTTGGAAATCTAACTTTACAGGAATATTTTTGGTAATTTTTTCGTCTTCTTTCCATGTAAAATTATCATTTAAACCCAAAATATGACCAAAAATCGATTTTTCGACACTTTGGATCAATTCTGAGGGCAGATTCAGATTCAGCGGGCAAAATTACATAGAAAAACATATATTTGGACAATTTTCGAAATTCGTTAGGTTGGTTCCATAAGGTTTTCCCTTGAAAATTAGACTTTTAATTATAATTAACGTATTGAAACACTTGTGCAGCAATTCGACGTCGTCGTGCTATCTTGTCGCACCCGCCATTTTGACGTTCCGAGAAAAACGCGTTTTAATGTTTGACCTTGAATATTCAAAAACGAGAGCACGCAATGTAAACAATAACAAACACGTTTTGTTTGGCTGACCATTCTGTGCATTGTCCCAAAGTTTGGTTGAAGTTGGTTGCTGGAGTCCCGAGTTATAATTACCAATGTCAATCAATTTTCATGGAGTGACAAGATAGCACGACAAGATTGAAACTATTTTCATATGTAAAGTGACAAAAATGCACGGAGTTTTTTCGGTTTTTGTTGAATATCTCAGGATTGAAATCGAATTTTGGGGATCTGTGAAGGTCAAAAGGTGAGGCATTGTGAGCTGCACAAAATGGCGTTCTTAACTCAATTTGGCCCAAAATGCACGTACGACAAGTTAGCACGATGGCGACGAATTGTTCAACAATAAAATTACAAGCGATGTTTTACTTGCTACTTGGGAATATAATTTACGTATATTCAAAAATATTTTATCATAAAATGTAATTTCTAGTATTTTCTTTGATTACAGTCATTTAAATATTCGGGAACAAAAAAATATTTTTTTCCGCCAGTTTTATCCAAAGAAGCTTTAAAATTTCAACAAAACAAAAAAATAAGAAAACAACCCTCAAAAAACTTTGAAGTCAAATGAAATATTTTTATAAATAGATAATTAACCATGGTCTGGTCTACCCAGAAAAAAATGATTGTAATATTACATCTGGGAAGGGGTACATCTTTTATGTCTGAAAAAATGTGTAATTTTACATCTGAAAACGTGTAATTTTATCACTTTTCTGTTGTAACGTCATTTTTTCAGTCTAAATTAAGGCAAAATTACATCATAAATGAGGTAATATTCAACCATCCAAAATCACACCTTTCAAATTTACACAATTTTTTACTGTGTAGTGGCGATTGAAGGTTTCCCCCTCCCCTTTAAAATTAGTTCGGAAAATCAGGGGGCAAAAAATGTTTTTTTCAAAAAAACACCAACAATGGAAATAGAAGTCTAATCAACTGATTCAATTTGAAATGCCCTTTTCTGCATTGATAATCATATTTAATTATATATTTGTTTAATTTGTTTATTTGCAACGCCCTAAATATCGAAAATTTTACAAAATTCAAAAAGAGGATGCATTTTTAATTGATTTCTGATGATTGCACTTCAAATTCCATTGAAATTTTGAAAAATATTTTTTGCCCCCTGATTTTTTGGACCAAATTTGAAGAGGAGGGAAAGAAAAACTTTAAATAGAATTTGTACCAGCCCTATCTTTGAAAAATAAAAATAATAGGGTACACAAACTATAAGCATGGCGTTATTTGATTTAAAAATAAAATGAAACTATAACGATTACATCGTCAAATATTCCGGGGTTTGGGTCGTTAAAAAATCAGACAACGAGAAAAAAAAACCGATTATCAAAAGTAAAATTTTCCTGAGGCCTTCGGATAGAGTTTGGATTGTGTTGTGAAAAAGTGTATGTGAAAAAAAGTAGGTTTTCACATATAAATTACCATATAAAAAGAAAATGCAATGCGCATAGTGTGGACGCCATCAATCGCTCACAAAATTTGGGAAAATAACTAGTTGCCTTAACGAATTATTTTGTTTTTTTTTTTACGATTACTGATGAATTGACAATGGTGAGCTACCCTTATGTATAAGTTTTAGTTACGGCAAGGTTAGGTTTTTTTTGGAAAATTCATAAAAAAAACTGCAAGTTGAAAGTTCACGACGTTTTAAAATCAATACAACCACTCAATCATATTGAATTGCTCAGATGCAGAAGCTGCAAAAACCATCCAATTCATCACTCAACCGAGCTGCTACTCGCCAATCACTGTTCACTCTAATGAGCTACAAATTTCCAACCATCAACTGCAAAATAGTTACGCAAGAGAGCGCCATCGTCGAGAGACCCCAAATCAGCAGCTCAGCATCGCTTCAAACTGCACAACCCCAAAGTCCGGCTCGGTGAGTTTGCCAAAAAAACTTCAAAACCCCAAAGCAGAAAATCCATTCCTCACACAGACACACACAAGATTAATGATATCTCCGAAGTTCATTAGCCCTTCCTCTTATCGAAGCCGTGGCATCAGCACTCAATTGATTATCTGCCGTTCATTTTTCACACTTTTTCACCCTCGTTTCCTAGGAGCCGCCGTCACTACACAAACACATCGCCCCTCACCCCTCAGATTTGAAGAAAGAAACGAACGAACAAAATCACAGTGCAACGAACGAACTTCGAACCATCGCATCGCTCGAGAGCCGCATCGCGATGAAAATTCCGTCTACGAAAGGAGAAACGAAAATCAAACAAAATAGTCATCAAGTACGATCGGATCTTGCTTTCGTTCGCCCGCACACTCTCAGAACCTTCTCCGGCCCTTATTCCGAGAACTAATCTACATCTCGTCGAACTCGCCTCGCCACTCGTGTGTGAGTGTGAGTGGGCCTCACTCGCGCGATTCAATCATGATGTTCAATATCTTCTCAAATTCGATCCATTTTGGCCTCATCTTCGAGGCTCTTCTTTTCAATAGACCTTCACTTCCTCGCCGGCGGCAGTGCTGTAGGTCTTGGCTTAATTTCTTCCTCACCCACACCCCAAACAAGCATTCACACACACACTCACACTCAAATTTTGGCCATGCTTCATTATGTTCCACACTCTCTGCCACAGTGAATTCGGCTGAATCGCTCGAATCGCTGTGACGCTCTTTCTCCTTTTTTTCAGTGTTGTCTTCTTTTGAGGCTGAAAGGCTTCCACAAAAAGCGTGCAATTGCTGATGCTGTCGAGAGTGAGGAGAGTTCAATCGACAAGACGACGACGACGACGTTCAGCTCGGAGCAAATATTTGGAAATTTAATACCAAATTTAGCCGCCTCAGCTGAGGGAGTGTGAGTGGTGATGCTCGAGCGTGTGAGGGTGCTGCTTGAAGGCTAAGTGGTTGATTCTTCCTTCTCTTCACGTTTGTGACACGTGTTTTGTGTGTGCGGCTTTTCCGCTTTGAGTTGGCATGTGAATGTGGGAAGCATTGTGGAAGGAAAATTCGGGAAATTTGCTGTCAATAGGGAAGAAATGAGATATTGATGTTCATTTAAAAATAATTTTCCAAGAAATTTAATAAAAAATCGTTTTTTGCTAACATGTTTTCGAAATTGACATTTTTGGAAATTTTGACTGTGTTGATGTACACATATCCACAAATTTCGGTTTCGATCTTAATTTATTTCTTATTATATTTTTTTTTTATTATCAGTTCGGATAATGTGCGAGACATGGTGCGAGATTTTGAATGAGCAAAATCCTACAAAAAAAAAAAACAAAAATATAGAAAAAATGCTAAAAATACTTTCATTAAGTTGATCAAATTGTCCTCCAAAACACCGGAAAATAATAACTATTACTTAGCATTAAATATTTCAAAATGGCCGTCAAACAAATTTGGATACATTTGTTAAATTTAAAAGGCCCATAAAATAAGTTGATTTTCACCAAGTGGTGATATAATCTTCACTACAATCTGATCAGGGACTGCAGTTAAAAATTTTATTGTACTTCTTTTGTTTTTGAAATTTTTAATCAACCACAATCCTTCATCCAATGAGTTTAAAACTACTTAAGTCTATTATGCATAACATTTATGATTTTTTTAAGACTAGAAAAGCTCTTGTCTCTAAAAAAACAAGAAAATTTCATCGGGTCAATGTTAATGTTAGATAAGTTCAGAATTCAATGTTTTATATTTGTTTTGATTTGCCCATTGATAAAATATCAAACAATTAAAAAAATATTCGTCAGTTTCAAATTAGGGTGGCCAGAAAAATAAAAAGTTTTGAAAAATCTTGAGAGATAGTCCGGCTCGATTATACAGGTAAAAAAGTAACTAATTTTGAGCCAAATCGGTTAATATTTAAGGGTCGCTATTGACCTTTGAAGTTTGTTAGGGTAAGTTCGCAAAAATGTATCGCTTTCAAATTCCTGTCGATCAGGTATTAAGTACTCAACTGTTCAACTATTTTTAAAACAAGGGTTCGGAAATTACCGGTTTTGCCAAAATCTTGGGATGAACGAACTAGTTATGCTTTATGTTTATATCCAAATTTTCCAGAAAAATGTAAGGAGCAATTCTTTTAAATATCTGTCAACCAAAATTTCAGAACAGGGATTACTTTAAAATAAAACATAACTAAGTGATGTAAAATGCTTTTTAAATATAACGAAAAGTATTCAGTTGTACTTTATTTTCAGTTAATTTTTTAAGAACAAGAAACAAAAACAAGTTTCGAACGTTTTCAAATATCCATAATATTTTACTTTTCCGTAAAATTATTTTTTTATGAGTAAAAAAGAGATTTGAAATATTTCAAGGCTAAATAAACAGCAATTCCCCACGAAAACAGCATGGAACAAAGTAAAAGTGCTCGGATCGGGTTCAAAATTTTTCTGGGGGTTCCCTGGCTGAAATAATTAGACCCGTATTTTTTTGATTGGCCATAAGGGTGACCTATGCCGTGTTAGGGTGGTCTGAAAAATGGCCATTTTCGTCGATTTTCGCAAAAACCACTTTTTTCGAACAATCATAACTCCTCGCCATTTCAACCGATTTCAACTGTCTTATACGCAAATGAAAAGTGATAGGTCACCCTTATGGCCAAACAAAAAAATACGGATCTAATTATTTCGGCCAGGGAACCCCCGGAAAAATTTTGAACCAGATCCGAGCACTTTTGTTTTTTCCCATGCTGTTTTCGTGGGGAATTTCTGTGAAATCATTTATTTTATTTTTCAAATTACTCATGAAATTCAAGAGATTCAAAGATTCAAAAGATTCAAAAGATTCAAAAGATTCAAAAGATTCAAAAGATTCAAAAGATTCAAAAGATTCAAAAGATTCAAAAGATTCAAAAGATTCAAAAGATTCAAAAGATTCAAAAGATTCAAAGATTCAAAGATTCAAAAGATTCAAAAGATTCAAAGATTCAAAGATTCAAAGATTCAAAAGATTCAAAAGATTCAAAGATTCAAAGATTCAAAAGATTCAAAGATTCAAAAGATTCAAAGATTCAAAAGATTCAAAGATTCAAAAGATTCAAAAGATTCAAAAGATTCAAAAGATTCAAAAGATTCAAAAGATTCAAAAGATTCAAAAGATTCAAAAGATTCAAAAGATTCAAAAGATTCAAAAGATTCAAAAGATTCAAAAGATTCAAAAGATTCAAAAGATTCAAAAGATTCTAAAGATTCTAAAGATTCTAAAGATTCAAAAGATTCAAAAGATTAAAAAGATTCAAAAGATTCAAAAGATTCAAAAGATTCAAAAGATTCAAAAGAGTCAAAAGATTCAAAGTTTCAAAAAATTCGAATTATTCAAAAGATTCAAATGATTACAAAGATTGAAAAGATCAATATGATTAAAATAATTAAAAATATTGTGAAAAAGATTCAAAATACTTCAAAGATATCAAAGATTCGATTGTTTTTTTTTTTTTTGAATCAAAAGATCCACCGTGAAATCCGTGAACCGGTGGCAATCGGCATTCGGCAATAATGTCAAGGGTTGGTAAAAACACAGGGTTGAATTCAACAAACTTAAGCGTTTCAAAAGACTCAGAAGAATTCAATATTTTAAAAAGTTAGTTTAGAAGTATAAACCATTGCAAAATTTTGAGCTGTGTAATTTTCTGAATGTCATTAGTCAACAAACACGGCACACTTCAAAATTTCATGCACAACGCTTTGAAAAAAAAAATCACCAGATTAATCCTAATCCACCTCTTTTCCCGCAACATTAATCAAGTACCCGTTGCCGATTATGCTCACCAGACCGACACCTAGTCGACCTCGAGACGGGTGCAGGGATTTATTTCAATTTTTTTCCCTCCCTAACAGTCAAACATCACTCAACTTTAGGAGGGAAACTCGTGAATGAGCTTGCTAATTACCCGGTCGGTGTAATTGAAATTAATTAATCTTTTCCACATCGTGTCGAATCAGTGCTCGTGCGCTCTCTTCAGCATAAGTGAGAGGGACTCGTATGATGGTCGTGATTGGCATTTCGGGGACCTCATCGGGACTGAAATCCGGGATATTTCCCCCTAATGCGTTTGAGTAGCTATTGCCACTTCTCGATGCTCGCCGATGAATGCCAGCATTTAATTCGAACTGAAGTCCTGAAGCCCTTTTCGGAAGAGTGCGCTAATTGATGATGTTGTATGATTTATTGGTTGTGGGGATTTTGACAAAGTAGTCTTGCCATGTGGTGAATATTGAACCAAGATTTGCAGATTTAGATTATACCAGATTAGATTGATCCTAATTTACTACATTTTGACAGCTATGTATACAACGAATTTAAATAAGTATTGAGAGTAAAAATTAAAACAGTAAGTCAAGAAAGCACAGCAACAAGGGTAAAAAGAAACATAAACCGATTCTCAACGTAGCAAACAAACGGTAAAATACTCAATTTTAAGCGAATTTCCAATTTGAAACGCCCAACTATCGTTTGGATTGTTTAACAAGCCTCGGGTTTATGATGTACACCGAGATGGGAGCTTTGAACAACTTTTCCCTCCTGGGCGACTATGTGGAAGAGCATCATTCCGGGATCTGGGACCGGTTTCGTCAAGGTTTTGGGGGATTTTTTTTTAAAGAAGAGTGAATTATGAAAGCAAAACAACCGCCACGAGGAAACATTTCGGAGGTCGTAAGATTTTTTTCATTCCTATTTTTTCTCCAGGTTGTTGCACGCTTCATTCACACAAATCACTTTGGACGAGAAGAGAAAATATTCCTCCGAAATAATCTTCAAAGTAATGGAAACGCCATTAGACTCTCTACGCACAGGGAACATAATCTGTGTACGCGAGCGGGCATAAAACGTAAAGCGGCTTTGGAGGGAGGTTTTTTTGTTGTTGTGAGGTAGGGAGGGAAAAGTAAAAGCCATTCATGAAATTGAATTGAAGAACTTTGGACAGGAAAATGAAGCCTCTATGGCAGCAGTCGTCGCAGTTCACGGAAAAACGTTATTACGATTACGAGTGTGGAATGTCTTTTTTTTTTAGAAGAAGGTGAGTGAGGGGGGCTTTCACGAAACCCCACCTTCCAAAGTAACTCGATCCCATCAACGGTTTTCAAAAGCCGGCTTTAAATGTGCCGTTCCGAGATTGAAGGTGTGAAATATCGAACGCATGTAGATTTTTTATATGATTTCCATCGATTTTGTGCAGCGGCAGCTGCATTTGTCAAGGGGGAGAAACGGTTTAGAGGAGGATTTAGAGGCGATTTATTTTTATTTTGATGTTTACTACTTGCCTGTCCTGGGATTGCTGTTTGTTGGGGCAAATTTATACACCGGGAGGGGTTTCGAAATGGGGAACAAAGTGCGTGTTTTATATCCCCGTGAATGGATCAATAAATTCGATTCTAGGTCGAACTCGAATTAGTATAAACCGTTGGAACAGTGTAAACTGGTATACTTTTTTTATATTTTCAAAAGATTTCAAAATGACTGCGTGGAAGCGTAATGTTGTTTTTTTTTTCAAAATGTTGTTTATTCTTCACTCACAGTCAATTTTCTCAATGATAAGGGAAAGAAAAGTTATGAAAAAGCAAAAAAATATTAAATGAATCTTTAAATCATTGAATCATTGAACCATTAAATCATTGAATCTTTTGAATCTTTTGAATCTCTTGAATCTTTTGAATCTTTTGAATCTTTTGAATCTTTTGAATCTTTTGAATCTTTTAAATCTTTTGAATCTTTTGAATCTTTTGAATCTTTTGAATCTTTTGAATCTTTTGAATCTTTTGAATCTTTTGAATCTTTGAATCTTTGAATCTTTTGAATCTTTGAATCTTTTGAATCTTTGAATCTTTTGAATCTTTTGAATCTTTGAATCTTTGAATCTTTGAATCTTTTGAATCTTTGAATCTTTGAATCTTTTGAATCTTTTGAATCTTTTGAATCTTTTGAATCTTTGAATCTTTTGAATCTTTTGAATCTTTTGAATCTTTTGAATCTTTTGAATCTTTGAATCTTTTGAATCTTTTGAATGTTTTGAATCTTTGGAATCTTTTGAATCTTTGGAATCTTTGGAATCTTTGGAATCTTTTGAATCTTTTGAATCATTTGAATCTTTGGAATCTTTTGAATGTTTTGAATCTTTTGAATCCTTTGAATCTTTTGAATCTTTTGAATCTTTTGAATCTATTGAATCTTTTGAATCTTTTGAATCTTTTGAATCTTTTGAATCTTTTGAATCTTTTGAATCTTTTGAATCTTTTGAATCTTTTGAATCTTTTGAATCTTTTGAATCTTTTGAATCTTTTGAATCTTTTGAATCTTTTGAATCTTTTGAATCTTTTGAATCTTTTGAATCTTTTGAATCTTTTGAATCTTTTGAATCTTTTGAATCTTTTGAATCTTTTGAATCTTTGAATCTTTTGAATCTTTTGAATCTTTTGAATCTTTTGAATCTTTTGAATCTTTTGAATCTTTTGAATCTTTTGAATCTTTTGAATCTTTTGAATCTTTTAAATCTTTTGAATCTTTTGAATCTTTTGAATCTTTTGAATCTTTTGAATCTTTTGAATCTTTTGAATCTTTGAATCTTTGAATCTTTTGAATCTTTGAATCTTTTGAATCTTTTGAATCTTTTGAATCTTTTGAATCTTTTGAATCTTTTGAATCTTTTGAATCTTTGAATCTTTGAATCTTTTGAATCTTTTGAATCTTTTGAATCTTTTGAATCTTTTGAATCTTTTGAATCTTTTGAATCTTTTGAATCTTTTGAATCTTTTGAATCTTTTGAATCTTTTGAATCTTTTGAATCTTTTGAATCTTTTGAATCTTTTGAATCTTTTGAATCTTTTGAATCTTTTGAATCTTTTGAATCTTTTGAATCTTTTGAATCTTTTGAATCTCTTGAATCTTTTGAATCTTTTGAATCTTTTGAATCTTTTGAATCTTTTGAATCTTTTAAATCTTTTGAATCTTTTGAATCTTTTGAATCTTTTGAATCTTTTGAATCTTTTGAATCTTTTGAATCTTTTGAATCTTTTGAATCTTTTGAATCTTTTGAATCTTTTGAATCTTTTGAATCTTTTGAATCTTTTGAATCTTTTGAATCTTTTGAATCTTTTGAATCTTTTGAATCTTTTGAATCTTTTGAATCTTTGAATCTTTTGAATCTTTTGAATCTTTTGAATCTTTTGAATCTTTTGAATCTTTTGAATCTTTTGAATCTTTGAATCTTTGAATCTTTTGAATCTTTTGAATCTTTTGAATGTTTTGAATCTTTTGAATCTTTTGAATCTTTGGAATCTTTGGAATCTTTGGAATCTTTTGAATCTTTTGAATCATTTGAATCTTTGGAATCTTTTGAATGTTTTGAATCTTTTGAATCCTTTGAATCTTTTGAATCTTTTGAATCTTTTGAATCTATTGAATCTTTTGAAACCCTCTTACGCCATTGATAGCTCCAGTGTTTTATTAATTTTAACTTAAAAATATAATTTTTCGAATATTGTTAAACAAATTCTTCTTGCATAACCATGAATGAACATTTTATGGTACCAATTCAATTGTCATCCAATTTCACGGCAAACATGATCGTTAAAAAGTTACACCTTATTTTCGAGTAAAAAAGGTTAAGTAATTCAATTCAAACATTGACATGAAATTTTCAGTCGACCTAAAATGAATGAATTAAATCGAATTAATTTCACTCATGAATTACACTAGTGTAAATTTTTAAAACATTGGTGCCAAAAAGTTAGGAAAATATATACTTCCGCCTGAATTTCGGGAATCCCCGGAAAATTCACATTTTTTCGGAAAATCACGGGATTTTTTTCCGGGACGGGAACTTGACGCTCTAATCTTTACAAGCAATCTTTGGAACTTTTTGAATCATTCAAATCTTTTTGATCTCATAAATCTTAAAAAAAAATTAGCCTTTAAATCGTTTGAATCTCTTGATCAATGATTTTTGTTGATTTTTCTCAATAAAAAATATAATTTTACAAAGAAGAAAAAAACGTTAGCTTAAAATGTCCAATAATTAAAAAAACGATTCCCTGGAAATGTTGGTAAAAATAATCACTTTTTTTTATAAAAAAAAAGCTTTGCATTTTAAAATTATCCTGATTGTGAAGTTTTGGTTGACAAACATTTAGAAGACCCTTCAAATTTTACATAAAAATTAGGAAAAAAAAACATTGAGCATATCGTTAGAACTTTAAAAATTGGATTCAGATTGATTTAATATTAACTTAGGATAAGTAAACCTGGAAAAACATTGTTAAAAAAATTTTTTTTGAAACTCAATTTAAACATGTTTGTTAAAAATTTACAAACTTCTCTTTGTAGCAAAAATACTTAAATAAAAATAAAAACAAATTGTAAAAACGAAAGAAAATATAAGATATTGCAATTATGGCCATTTCAAATATTATTTCTGATTTTTGTCCATCAAGTGGCAAAATAAATTAAGTTTTACAGATAACTCATATTTTCATCGAAAATCTTGTGCAATCGATTAAAAACGTCTTCACCCAAGTAACATTTTAGGTTTTAAGTAGGCCATAAAAGCCTATTTAGGCCGTATGAGGGTTTCCAGAACCATGATAAAACCTGTAAGTTTAAATATGTTACTAGGGCAAATACATTGTTTAACGTTCTTTTTTGTATTTTTTATCAAATAGGTCACTTTAAATTTTTAGCAAATTTTGAATTATGGGACCAGAATTTTGAAAAAAGCAATAAAACTTTAAGAAAAACTAACTGCTCAGAAATTCATTGATAATTTGCAAATTTTTGGTAGTACCATAACTGTGATAATTCATAAAACTTCAACAATTTGAAAAGTTGAGCTTTTAGCTATTTACAGTTTCGTCTCTCTAAATTAACAAAAAAATTGTTGAATCGCTCATAAAAAAAAGACAAATTCTGTGGACCTATTAATAACCTCAAGTTTTTCTACTTTTCATTTCAGGTAATAAAAGAGTTTCTTCTGAACAAGATGAGTGGTTCAGTGAGTATGAGCAAGCCAACATCCAAATGAACGCAATATTTTGCATAAAACTCCACATAATATGTACCATAACTTCCTTATGCTCGTCAAGGTTTTTTTAGAGTAAAAAAAAGAATAATTTAATTCCCAATATACTACTTGTTTCAAAGCATCACACCAAATCTTTGCTCACACACCATAGACTAACAATTGAAAAACCTCACAAATCTCCACGAAGAAGACCCAACAGCAAAAAATAAAACCCTACAAAATGATGATGATGATGATGAGTCCGTGGCTCGTTTGATGGTGCTTCTAGCCGCCAACGAGAGATATTAGAGAACAGAAATTTCCGGATCGGCCGTGTTCATTAATTCAATCAATCAAGCGCGGTGGATTTCAAGTGATTCTGGCTTTATTTGTTTCATTCATGAGCGTCGTTTGCACTGTGAGAAATTTCGAGTTGAGTTTTGGCGTTCGCTTTGGGGTGCTCAAACGTTTCGATTTTCGTCAGTGCAACCAAATTTTGGCATTTATTGGGCGGGCTTAATGAGTATTTTGAAGCACGATGAGAAGAATATTGCTCGTGTTCTTCAGGTGATTCCAGCGCAATCAACCGGCGGCGGAAGAGGCTTTAAACCTGTTGCGTAAGGAGCTTGCGCGTTTGTCGACGCAATAAAACATCGCGAGGTTAAGTACTTTTGGATGTTTCACCGATTTCTGGGGTCTTAGGTTTTATGGCCAGTTGGAGATGGATGGGGAGGGGAAGTGGTCGTTTTGATTTTATCTCTGTGCGAGTGTTGTAAAAGTGCTTTTCGGTAAGCTTTTATGGTGGAGCTTTGGGGGCTTTATGTTGAACGATTTTTGAGTTTTGAAGCGCAAGAATTGCTTTGTGAAGTTTTTTTTTGTCCCGGAAATGTATCCACCCAATTCATCACGCTCTCCGAACAATTTTTCAACAAGTGCCCAACAATTCCCCCAGGGCACACCATTTGTCAACCTTATCGAATACCACCGTTCGAAATCGACCCGGCTTACAAGGAATTTGCCCCAACCAACAGAGAACAAATTCAATTACGAAATACATGTTGCTCAAATCGCCCCAGCTCGAAATTACTAGAGCCGCCCCCCCCAAAAAATGCATCATTTTGTCATGTTCCAGAGGCTAATCTGGTTCAATTTTATCTCGATCGATTCGGCAAAACGTTCTCTCGTTGTGGTGGCACCTCCTCGAGGGGCGCTTGAAATATGGCCACAGTTAGTCGTCTTCGTTCCACAAACCAAACCCAAAAACGGACTCCGGGTCTAGAAATCGAAAGCGACGAACCAATTCCCCAAATGAATAATTCATGAGCCGTTTCTGCTGGGACGCGCTGGTTCTGCTCTCGACTTTCGTTTCGGGGTGGTGGTGGAATGTTCCGAGAAATTGAAATCCGTACCAAATCGGACCAATATGGATCGCCACCATGGTGGATTTGTCGAAATTGGGCGGCTCTTGAATTTAATCATAAATCTTGATTGCACATTGACATGGTCGGCTCACTTCAATATTGTCCTTTTAAAGGGAATTGTTTGAGGAGTTTTGTTTTCGTTTGGTTACATTTTGCTTTATTTACAAAAAAAACAAGAAACAAGAAACAAGAAACAAGAAAAAGAAACAAGAAACAAGAAACAAGAAACAAGAAACAAGAAACAAGAAACAAGAAACAAGAAACAAGAAACAAGAAACAAGAAACAAGAAACAAGAAACAAGAAACAAGAAACAAGAAACAAGAAACAAGAAACAAGAAACAAGAAACAAGAAACAAGAAACAAGAAACAAGAAACAAGAAACAAGAAACAAGAAACAAGAAACAAGAAACAAGAAACAAGAAACAAGAAACAAGAAACAAGAAACAAGAAACAAGAAACAAGAAACAAGAAACAAGAAACAAGAAACAAGAAACAAGAAACAAGAAACAAGAAACAAGAAACAAGAAACAAGAAACAAGAAACAAGAAACAAGAAACAAGAAACAAGAAACAAGAAACAAGAAACAAGAAACAAGAAACAAGAAACAAGAAACAAGAAACAAGAAACAAGAAACAAGAAACAAGAAACAAGAAACAAGAAACAAGAAACAAGAAACAAGAAACAAGAAACAAGAAACAAGAAACAAGAAACAAGAAACAAGAAACAAGAAACAAGAAACAAGAAACAAGAAACAAGAAACAAGAAACAAGAAACAAAAACTGAAAACTGAAAACTGAAAACTGAAAACTGAAAACTGAAAACTGAAAACTGAAAACTGAAAACTGAAAACTGAAAACTGAAAACTGAAAACTGAAAACTGAAAACTGAAAACTGAAAACTGAAAACTGAAAACTGAAAACTGAAAACTGAAAACTGAAAACTGAAAACTGAAAACTGAAAACTGAAAACTGAAAACTGAAAACTGAAAACTGAAAACTGAAAACTGAAACTGAAAACTGATCTGAATTTAATTTGGATTTTGAACAGAAAACTGAAAACTGAAAACTGAAAACTGAAACTGAAAACTGAAAACTGAAAACTGAAAACTGAAAACTGAAAACTGAAAACTGAAAACTGAAAACTGAAAACTGAAAACTGAAAACTGAAAACTGAAACTGAAACTGAAAACTGAAAACTGAAACTGAAAACTGAAAACTGAAAACTGAAAACTGAAAACTGAAAACTGAAAACTGAAAACTGAAAACTGAAAACTGAAAACTGAAAACTGAAAACTGAAAACTGAAAACTGAAAACTGAAAACTGAAAACTGAAAACTGAAAACTGAAAACTGAAAACTGAAAACTGAAAACTGAAAACTGAAAACTGAAAACTGAAAACTGAAAACTGAAAACTGAAAACTGAAAACTGAAAACTGAAAACTGAATACTGAAAACTGAAAACTGAAACGCATTTCAAAAAAAAAAGTTCGTGAATCGTGAATTCATTCGTAATTTTACACCACATTTCGTGCCCTTAAGCTAACAAAGAACAGACTCCTGAAGCCAGGGAAAGTTTGATAATCACCGCGCTCCTCTTTATCTAGCACCACGGCAAGGAGTTTCACATGACGCCAAAATGACCGCGAATCTAGCTTTCGTTTTCGTTCCGACACTGACCAGCACCATCCGTCCGTCCCACGACCGTTGAAGGGCATTGAGAAAAAACGCTCAGATTGAACCGTGACTGGGCACGATATGACACCAAACTTCCCGCGCGAGCTTCCACTCTCTTCAGGAAGTTTTGTGGCACAGACAAGTGGACACGCACCAAGTTGGATGTTGCGCAAGAGTTACACGAAAGTTGAACATCTGTTTTAAAAGTAATTCGTTTTTTCACAAAAGTTGAATTGTTATTTTATCAAATTTTCTTGTAAATTTAAGATCTCCTTATCTGTTTCAACAATCTCGCATGTTTCCAAGCTTGGGGTGTCGGTTTCATCGTCGGCACAACCTCTTCATTGTGGCGACTAGTCGCGTGTGTGGGGGGAATGTCAGAAAAGTTTTTCTCGCAAACCCAAACCTGCGGGCAGGTTTCCCACCGAGTGGTTGAGATATGAGATGAATGCTGCCGCCGCCACCGCCGCAAACTCCCTCGGAACTCCAGCAGTGTTCCTCAAGCAAACGCAAAAGGTCACCGGAGTGTGTAAAACTCGCGATGTGCGATAGAAACCCTCCGCGGACGTATTTGGGTCGTCCGCGCGCACGGATCACGACCAGAAGTCCGTGACTTTCTACGGGCCCCTTCAAGGGATTGGAATCTCCCATTGGAGGTTTCACCGAAATCCGGGTCAGGCACGTGTGAGCTTAAAGGTTTCGCGCGAAAAAAAAGTGACAGCGAGCGAATCCCCGGATCAGTTCTGAAATGAGACTGTGTCCCTTTTGGAAAGTGGTGCGATTGGACGAACGCGGAGATCATCGTTGCGAGGTGGAACATTTTTTATTCGGGAAATTTCCCCAATCAATCTTAGAGTCAACGATGCAAGCGAAGGAAAGCACACCTTCGTCTCTATTAACTAGGGACACACAAAAAAGAATAAAAGAACCGTGACGTCTATGCCTACGAAGGATATCGTTGCCGAAAAGCGTCCAACCAGAAATATCTCCACTTTTGGATTGGATCGTTCTACAGAATACCAACGATACGACCTTCTGGCATGAAAAATTGAGTGAAACATTCCGCCCGTTCTCACCAGGATCTTCAAATCTCTGATAGAGTGGTAAAATAACAGGGCACTGACGACGAAAGGCCTCCCTCACAATAAAACCCCCAAGTCATCACAACCTTAAACGAAGGACCAAAGAGGACGGTCGTTTTTTACTACCTTGAACTTCAGACCAATAGTTTGGGTTGCTGGGAATGCTGTGAGCCCACGTGTCCGGCTGGGATGTGGCAACATTTTTCCGGCTTTTTCTGGCCAGATGGGACCGGGTCGATTATGGGCCGGCCGGTGATACCGTTTTATGGGACGCCATTTAACACGGATTGTTAATAAACACGTGTGTGCCGTTTGTCACACCGTCTGGCTGGGTTATTGTGAGTTGTTGGCATGTTGTTTTGGGATTGCGGTGTCACAATGCTCTGTTTTATGGTGCTGGATTGGCTGTTTTGAGGGGGGTGATGGGTGGTAACAGCTGTGAAAAGTAGTTTTTGGACATTCATGGAAGTGAAAGGCAATTAGCACTAACATTTGTGGTAAAAAATGAGTCATCTTGGGTAGGTTTTAGAAATTGAACAGCCAAAATTTTGCCAATCAAAATGAAAAGTTAAATTTCCTCTAATTTATATTATCTTAAATTCCCTCCAACCATTAAAGCATGTCTGATTTTGATTCTGACTGACTCTGACTCTGACTCTGACTCTGACTCTGACTCTGACTCTGACTCTGACTCTGACTCTGACTCTGACTCTGACTCTGACTCTGACTCTGACTCTTCATTTGAGATTGACTTTGACTTTTTCTCTGATTCTGATTCTGACTCTTACTCTCGGTAGATTTTAGATTTCGAACAAAACTGAGCTTTGTAACGTTTAAAGCATTAAAAAGTACTAAATTTTGCCAACCTTAAAGCAATGTTTAATTTTCCCTTCTATTTATATCAGCTTCATGGTCATAAAAGTCCCTCCAACCATATTTAAGCATTTGCCCCATCATTAAATCCCAAAACTTTTCATCATCGTCTCACCCTCAAGAAGTGCGTCGAAAAATCCCCTCTCATCTTACTGCCGTTCAGATCCTCATCAACGACTTCTTCATTTAGGTCTTAATTTAGATTTCTCCCCAAACCACCTCGAGGGAAATTCGCCCTCAGCATTGGAAAGTCAACTTTGCGGTGGAAAATACACACCCCAAGATCTTTCCAGATAATGTCCTCGGGGCACGAATATTCCGTACACGTGGCAGCATCTCGACCTTCCTTCCGGCGACGATGATTTCTTCCCAGAGAACCACACCCCGAGGGAGTCGAAATTAGAAAACAGACTCGAAATAAACCTGGGAAAACTCCACCCAATAATTGCATTCGTCCGTCGTCGTCACTTTTTCTTCCGGTGCTGGTCCCCGCTCAGACTTTGATCTGAAGAGAACTTGCCAGCTAGGGGAAAACTCATCATCATGCTTATCTTTATCGTTCCCGATGCGGTTCGGCGGTAATAAAGTCTCGACGATTGCTGTCGTTGCTGCTGACGACGAAGAAAAACAGGCGAACGTTCCATTTCTTTTTTTTTCGCTTTCGGATCGGAACATGGCACGGAAGGACGAATTGCTGATACACATGACACCGATAATGCCGCCGCAGAGGATGACGAAGTACAGATGGCGGTTGACGTTGTGGTCTCTTTTCTTAGTTTTCAAGTCTAATTTTAACTGATTCCTCCAAGCCTCACTCTTTTACTCTGACTCTGAATCTGATTCTGGATCTGATGCTGCCTCTGACTCTTTTGATTCTGATTCTAACTCTGGCTCAGATTACGACTTTGAATCTGAATCTAACTCTGACTTTGCCTCTGTCTCTGATTCTGGTGCTGACTCTGATTCTGACACTTACTCGACTGTGATTCTGAATCTGAATCTGATGCTGACTTTTAGTTTGATTCTGACTCTGCCTCTGATTCTGACTCTGACTCCAACTCTGACTCTGACTCTGACTCTGACTCTGACTCTGACTCTAACTCTGACTCTGACTCTGACTCTGACTCTGACTCTGACTCTGACTCTGACTCTGACTCTGACTCTGACTCTGACTCTGACTCTGACTCTGACTCTGACTCTGACTCTGACTCTGACTCTGACTCTGATCTTGACTCAAAATCTGATTTTGATTCTGAATCTGACTTTGACTTTGCCTCTGACTCTGATTCTGACTCTTACTAGACTGCGATTCTGAATCTGATTCTGATACTGACTGATTTTGACTCTTTGTCTGATTCTGATTCTGACTCTGACTTTAATTCTTATTCTGATTGTGATTCTGAGTCTGATTCTGACTCTGACTCTGACTCTGACTCTGACTCTGACTCTGACTCTGACTCTGACTCTGACTCTGACTCTGACTCTGACTCTGACTCTGATTCTGACTCTGACTCTGACTCTGACTCTGACTCTGACTCTGACTCTGACTCTGACTCTGACTCTGACTCTGATCTTGACTCCAAATCTGATTTTGATTCTGATTGTGATTCTGAATCTGACTTTGACTTTGCCTCTGACTCTGATTCTGACTCTTACTCGACTGCGATTCCGAATCTGATTCTGATGCTGACTGATTTTGACTCTTTGTCTGATTCTGATTCTGACTCTGACTTTAATTCTTATTCTGATTGTGATTCTGAACCTGAATCTGACTCTGATTCTGATTCTTGTGTTGACTTGGGTGCTGACTCTGATTCTGACTCTTACTCGACTGATTCTTAGTCTGATTCTGACTTTGACTCTGACTCCAACTCTGAATCTGATTGTGATTCTGACTATGATTCTGGCGTTGACTCTGATTCTGACTCCAAATCTGATTTTGATTCTGATTATGATTCTGAATCTGACTCTGATTCTGACTCTTACTTGGCTTGGCTCTTACTCCAAATCTGATTTTGAATCTGAATCTGACTCTGATTCTGACTTGGGTATTGACTCTGATTCTGACTATTACTCGACTCTGACTCTTAGTCTGATTCTGTCTCTGACTCTGACTCTGATTTTGGTGTCCAAATCTGATTATGATTCCGAGTTTGACTCTGATTCTGATTCTGATTGTGAATCTGATTCTGACTTTGAATCTGAATCTGAATCTGTCTCTGTCTGTGACTCTGATTCTGGTGCTGACTCTGAGTCTGATTCTGACTCTGAATCTGATTCTGGTGCTGACTCTTAGTCTGATTTTGATTCTGACTCTGAATACAACTTTGATTCTGATTGTGATTCAGTCTGATTCTGGTTTTGACCATGACTCTAAATTTGAATCTGACTCTTACTCAACTCTGACACTGAATCTGACTCTGTCTCTGACTCTAACTCTGATGCTTGTGTTGACTCTGACTCTCAAACTATCTTTAATCCTGACTCTCAATATATCTTTAACCCTGAATATGACTTTGCCTGACTGATTCGAACTGACGGATTCCGACTGACTGATTCCGACTCCGACTTCCGATTCTGACTGACTGTTTCCAACTAACTGATTCCGACTGACTGATTTTGACTCTCTCTGACTAGCTAACTCTGACTTTGATGCTGAATCGATTATGATGCTGAATTGATTCTGATGCTGACTCTTACTTGACTCTGACACTGAATCTGACCTTGACTCTGACTCTAACTGTGATTCTGGTGTTGACTCTGAGTCTGACTCTGACTCTAAATCTATTTTCAACTCTGACTCTCAATTTATCTTTTTCCGTGACTCTGACTCTGACTGACTGATTCTAACTGACTGATTCCGACTGACTGATTCTGACTGACTTATTCACTCTGACTCTTATGCTGAAGCTGATTTCATAAAAATACATTAAAAAATTACTACAAAAACTCAAAGATGAGAATCAATGTGACGAAAATCTCAAAATGACACTTTCGACAAGAGAGCACCACGTCAGCTACCCGAGTGCGGGTGTCGAGAACCGTAACGCACACGGAGATGCAAGCATAAAATTCATCGCCCGATATCTTGCGTGTGTGGTGATTTTCGGGGTTTTCTGGGATTTGTTTGGAGTGGGGTGACGTCGTGCTTTCTCTGGGAGGATTTCTCGCAGCTAATGATGCCCCGAGGTTTCGGGGCTCTGGTTTTGGACTTTATCTCGATGGTAGATGCGTGTGTGCGTTATGAGTGCTGAGCGGTTTAAGAGGAACTGATGCAGCGATTTGTCAACCAATTTTGATTGAGTCATCTGCTAACGGAGCTGCGTTTTGAGATGTCGTTGTCATTCAGAAAAATTTGGATTTTAAATTCATAAATCTGTAGATAGATCTAGATTTTCTAATCGATCTGAATATAACGTTAAAGGCTAAGGGAAGACTTAAAAGTTGTTTCAGTAGAATT